>NC_056750.1:55088274-55118274 GCF_019279795.1 Protopterus annectens | reverse complement strand
GGAGACACAAGACTTGTGCCAAAAAAGGTTATTTGGAACTCAGTGGGTCACCAAAGGAATACAGTAGACTCCATCTTAATCTGGTGTCGCTGGGACTGGACCTTAGGCTGGATAAATGAATGGCTGGTTAAATCAGGAAAGCATACAAAATAGCACTTAGGTTATACATAAGCTTTATACATAAGCTAGAACAGGATTTGTATTAGTATGCATTTTTCTAAAGAATATGAAGTCTAAAACTCAAATGTCTGTCATTATTTTGCTTAGAGAAGGCATAAGTGCTATTTTCTGCTGTTGTCTTTTGCTAGAGCTATGGCAGAAATTTGATGGCCGGTTAAAGAGGAGGTAGTAACAGAAGATGAAAGCTCCCCATTGCATGTTCTCAAGGCTTATCTTTATAGGTGGAAGACACTAAATATTTTGTAAAAACTGCAAGACAAATTCAGCCAAGCTAGGATCTTCAATATGCAATACCTTAACCCTCCTGTAGTGGAGCGCCATAGGACTTATGCAAATCACACCTTAATGATATACCAATGTTTCAGCTACATGGCTTCTGAATGCCAATGACTTTTTACTTCACAAGTCTTTACACAGTCACAATTGCAAAAGAATGCAGACATGAGCATAAGCAGATGGGCTGAAGTTACAATCCATTGCCCTCTACTCTCAAAGAAATTAAGTACATTTTTGGGCATACAAGGTCATTGTACCAATTCATTTGTATGGAAAGGTGAAAGTGTGTCCAAAAATGGTATACCTGGGTGTCCCCATGTAGTAAATAATGTATAACTGCTCAGCAAAAAAGATCACAACCATATGACCTGTGGACAAGTTTTGCCTTGTGGCACCTAGACTTAACTGCAGGTTTTTACTTTTTCCCACTGCATTGCCAATTATGCAATCTTCACTTAGCCACCTCTCTCAAAGAAAGAAATAGCCTTGTTAATGCCCAAATAAATGGTGCTACACAAAACTGATTCTGCAGAGCAAAACACTACTGCTTTTCTTGCAAAATTTATGCCCAGTCAGTAAATGCCAGAAAAGCTGCTCTTAATGAGCAATAAAGGAAAGCGGTCCTTCTTAAGGCAGCCTTTAATCACATCTAATATTTTGTTAATCAAAAAGACTGATGAGCAATCTATGATAATCTGCTTTAAACCCGTCTCGTTGTCTTCAAGTCTTAAAGGCATGCAGTTCTAACATACATTCAAGTCATGCTCAATATCCATGCACTCAAAATTGTGCTAAGCAGTAGGGGGGAAAAAAAGAATTTAGAACCCTTAAACTACTCATGCAAGCTTAAGGATATACGTGTGTGTGTGTGTGTGTGTGTGTGTGTGTGTGTGTGTGTGTGTGTGTGTGTGTGTGTGTGTGTGTCTATACACACACACACACATATATATATATAAATAAATACACATATATATATATATATATATATATATATATATGTATATATACACACAAACAAAGATTTTTTTTAATTTACATACAACATAAAAGGGATACAAAATGTGAAAAAGTAGAGACACTTCTAGTGATAACATGTCATATACAGAAGCATGCTTTTTCCCAATGTAAGAAGCCAACCATGATCTGGCCAGTTGCATACATTGCTACCATAAACAGTTCATTCACACTCCCTCAGAAGCCCACACACCTGTATAGTCTGGTTAGAATTCAGATCCTCCATGGTGAAAATACTCAAGGCAAAGATCAAAGTCACCATTTTTTTTTGAAAAGCTGCATCACAAAGTATAAACCTCAAAGCCCTTAAGCCACCTTCTACAAAAAAGAAATGAAGCAGATAGCACAGACAAATCTTAAGTGATTTTGTAGCCTACCTAGGAAAATTGTGCGTACGGATCATACACAGTCACTTTAATGTTGCAGTGCTTTAGCACTTGCTTTCACATGAAATGTGCTCAAATGGTGAAGTCCATCTCTGGCCTTAACCATGGAAGGAAACACAGCCATAGACTCAAAAAGCAATTCAAATCCACAGGTACTGTTATTTGGCTCTCTCTCATTTTCTCTTTCTTGCCACATGCACACACATTTTCTTACTCTCTCTCTCTCATATAGGCAGATGAGGTCTCAATGGGATCTGTCTGCTACACTTCTGTGTGAAAGGAGGTCACTGCTGGTGTGCTTCAGTTCCCTCATACAAAATTTAATTAACAATATTGCAGAGAGCGATTCCACTGCTAGAGCTCAAGCAGTCATGTGACTGCCAGCCCTCTGGTGCATTACGACAAATTAAATCTAAACAAACATCCCTTTATAAAATGGTAAAGAATGGCGTACACTGACGTATAAAGACAAATGCACATTCCTCAAAGTACAGCAAGCACAATTTTCCACTTTCAACTTGAATTACAAGAGAATAATCATTAGAAGGTTGGTAGGGTAGTTATGTAACCCTCCCCCCAGGCTTGTCATTTTTCACAAACGGCAAGTTGACATTCGTCCCCCAATCATGTGCAGAGAGTACTCATCAGTATTTTTATACCTCAGTTGCTAAAACATTCCAACATCAGTTACAGTTCTTAACATATGTAATGCAACTGTAAATATTTAACACAACACACATTTACCATGTAAATTCATTAATTTGAAGTTTTATTTTTTTAGTATTGTGCATTTTATATCACAAGCCATACTGACACTTCCAGCTGCAATTATACATCACTTATAATCTACCCCATCATTTTCAGACATCACACAGCTCATTTAAGTCCGGCTTTCTTTTAAACCTCATTCCTCCCCTGTATGTATTGCTCCCACAATTCCCATTTTTTCCTATGCAGTGTCTCCTATCCCTTGTTTTATCTGTTACTATATTCACTAGTTCGAATATAGCTGGTTTAGATTTTGGGTTTGTTTTCATTTATATAAATGTATGATTGCTTATGTCATTAGTGATGGCTTAATACGGATATTTCTGGTTTAAAAAAGGAGGCAGGAATTGAATAGTTTATGAAATGCTGCAATCAGCTTTCCAGAAGTTTTATTGTTTGACCCTAGCTAATGGGGAGCCAGGGTAGATGGAGACTTCAAAAGTGACCTCTTTAAAGTCACCCAGGATCAGAGTAAAGGGTTGAATCTTGATAGATTCGAAGAGGTCCAGACAGATTGAGCATCTCGAGTCAGATTTGGGAGTAGGTAGCTAGCTATGATTTCTATAGGGATCTTGTCAATATTTAACTGCACCTGAAATGTCTCCGGTGCATCATACTGTTTAACCAGCCTGCAGGTGCGTATGCCTTTAATATATATCTTCAAAGTCCACCTCCTTTGGCTTTAATGCCCACAGATTGGGGTCTGAATGTATGATAGGATTAGTAGCCAGGTAATGCTGGGGTCCTCTCTGCAGCTTTGAACTAGGTTTCTGTTAATTTGTTAATAGAGTTTGATTACTTTTGTATAAATGTAAATTTGCCTATGTCACAAGTGATAATTCAATAAAGGTGTTTAATTTTTAGTATTGTGGTTATAATCTTGTTTTTCAGTTTTTTTTCAGCAGGGTGACATTTATTTCCCCCTCCCCTCATTTGCTTTGAGTGTAAAAATATTTCCTAGCCAGCTTTTATCTTTCACACATGGAAACCGAAAATCTTTGCTCTCCCTCCAATAAAGAATAAGTGCTACTATTTGTTTCCTTTCCAGAGTGAGTGAGGATCTGCAAGGAATCACTGTTGCGGAGAAAGGAGAACTGGAAAGCTGGATTTGTCCCATACCCCTTCTGACTAAATGTCATTACCTTAGAGTGTTCACAACTCAGAATACCTATCAGTCCCAGAAATAATCTAGACTTTTGACTGTATTCACCCTCTTAAAAGTGTAGCAATCACTCACACACCAGCTAATGCAGGTTTCTATAGAATACACCTTTTCAATACTGCAAAAATAGGCTAACCATTTGGGGGAGAAAAAAAATAAAATGCACAATTTAATAAAATAAAACCATGGAAACATGCATCAAGATTTTGTAGTTTAAATTCTAGCATGCAACTTTACAACAACTTTTTTTTTTCGTGCTGTGTCATATATGATACACCTGGCTACACCCACAATTTCAACTTTGTAGGTGGGGGGTGGAGTAGCTCTCATGGCTCATACCTGCCCTTCCTAAACAGATGTCCTTTGTGGATTGAGATCTTCTACTGGCAAGTCCGACAAAAGTCTGATCTGAAAGTATTTCTTTTTATGTCTGGAACTACAAAATGTATTACAACTGCTGGATTTTTAAACTGTCATATCATTGCATATACAAAATCTAATCTGCCAATGAAAAAGTTATTTAATTTCAGTTCCAGGGCCATTAATTTCTCACTCATCTGGCAAACCCACTGTGGAATGTAGGATACAATTCTCTGTTTCTTAATCTTTATCTTGCAGATTTCACAGTATTGGTCTCCAGTACCTCTCTCATTTAATCTCCTCACTATAATTAGTAGGAGATGTCACAAATGATTTGGACAGTGCTATTTACTGAAACATTTCATGCTGTGGGATGATTCACTGAACTTGCAGAAGAAATCAGAAGTGCAAAAGACAGCTATGCCAAGTCACAGCATACCTGCCTCAGAAGGTCATGAGATTTAATAATGCACTCAGAAGTGACTCAGAGACTAAAACAGAACCATCTAAATGTAGTACTAGCAGTATACACTTATGATGGGAAATTTGAGAGCAAACTGATCTACCTTTTACTTGCACACATGCCTGCAAAAGGCCTTTGTAAACGTAGTCAATGCCGGACACAATGTCAGGCTCAGCATCAGTTACAATTTTCAAGGCCATCTGCAGTACATCAGAGTTGCTATATCACATGGCAGCCATTTTGACAAGCTGCTACTTTTTTTTTTTTTTTTTTTTTTTTTTAAAACAAAAGTTAGTGTCCAATATCAAGTAAAGGAAGGCGGAGTCAATATACCAAAAAGTGGATATCAAACTGCAGTAACGCACATAATTATATTTACAATGGCCTCTTCTACACTTAGGTGTAGATATTCAGGGCTTACTTAAGGGAAATTAGCAGCAATTCATTTCATCATCAAGGTTCGACACTTATCAAGGAGAAATAAAGACTGTGTACGTCTGTTTCCTGTGAGAAAAAAAATCACCAGCAAAGGCTAACCAGGTCACTTCTATGCTTAACTCCTAAAAGTTCTAGCAGCTTATAAAACAAAATCTGTTTACATTCAACACTCGGTGGCAGTTCCAAGCACTTCACCAAAATTCTTCACAAAACTGTGCCCAGAGGTAGGTCATCAATGTCGGATGGATGAAGTGACAGAAGGCCTTGAGTGTTTGTTTACAAAGCCTGAAAACCTGTATACTCCTCAATAGCCAATACTTTAAGTTTGTTCAAACATTGAAGGCTGTGCATGCATAGAGAAAATACGGGAGGGATGCACAAATGTTGTAGCATAGCTTTGCAGTATTTAAAAAAAAACACAGCTTCTACTCTTTATGGGGTGCAGTTTCAAATAGCAAACTCTGCAGAGAAATATCTCCTTAGAGATCCCTTGAGTTCTTCCTTCATCCATATTCATCTCATCAGTAATGACATTCCACTATGCAGACATTGTTTATACCACCACAGCTATAAATTCCTTTCAACAACTGTGCAACTGTCAGCCAGCAGAAACTGAAGTCTTGATAATATTTAATAATGTAAGTGCTAATTGTGAAAGCAAAAAGTAGCCAATTGTCAAAACTGAAAACAGTAAACATTTGTGTTGTACTCTGTTGTGCAGAGTTAGGGCTATGCCTGAGCAACAGTGCCACACATTCTTAGTATATTTTGACCCACAAAGAACAGTTATGGAACCCACTTTCACTTCAGTTCAAGCCACATATATCTGATGGACTTGAGCTCAAAACACCATAGTACCAACAAACGAAGACAAACCATTCGACTGCCATTAAAATGATTTTTGTTAATGACAAGAGTGTGACAAACAAATTCAAGTATTATTTCCATTCTGCTAAAAAAGTACTATAGTTTAATCGGTTTCATTTGATTTTGAAAATAGAGAAATAACCCATAACTGCCTAGTACACATCAGAATCCAGCAACTGTAAAAAAAACACATTTTATATAGGGGCTGAGATAAGCAATAAATAAGGACACATGAGAAAGCAATAGTCAAAAGAGAACAAATGAAAATTAAAAAATAAACCACAAGGCTATATGAAGTAAATCTTCAAATGCTATGAGCAGGAGTTCCTTTACCACCACCACCACAATGCTACATAAAGAAAGTAGAACAAGGAACGATTATCAAAAGTGAGCATAAAAATTTCACTTGGCAAAAGTAAAAAAGTAGCACAATACAGTCTGTGGAAGCAGATAACACAAAAAGTAATACAATTTCAGTTACAATACTGATTGCCAAAGAGCTGTGGTCACTGCAATGACCATATTAATGAATACTAAAGAGCTCTAGTCGCCATAATTACCCAGTCTTTCTAATTAATACCAAATCATTTAAAGTTCCTCTTATTTCACTTATACTATTTGCTACAAAGAATAAATTCCAAAACTGGATGCCACATGGATGTACTAACAGTGATAAGTATGACACCAAAGCAACATAAGAAATGTAGCATAATTACCCTCATTATTTGTATCTGTCCCCGGTACACAATACCATCTACTGGGCTACACCCTCTTATGAAGGTCTTTAACCTCCACACTGCAATGACAGCTCAGATAAGAACAAATGGAGCTAGGATTTGTGACACCGCTGAGGAGACAAAGCTAGAAACTATATAAGGAATGTACTGCATCTCTCACCAGCATGTGAATTAATGTAGCAATACCTCATTAATAGCCAGGCAGTCTATCTAAAGTCTGACAAAGACATAGAAAGGCAAAGCATCAGTTATGCTAAGTCATTAATCTGAGTGCAATAATGCACAAGTTCAGCACACTGCAAAAGAAAACTTTAAAACCAGATTTTTATGAAACATTTGGTAATGCCAGGAAAAAGTGCTTTAGAGTGCAGAAGAATGTTGAAAGCAGGAGCCCTTACAAACACGCCCCTCCTCAGTCTAGTACAAATCCAATTAAACCATAAATGAAAGTCTTTTTCATGCTTAGCCCTATTATCAAGTGTATGGTGGGTCTACTACGGCTTTTCTTTTTTTGGAGGGCGGGGGCAGGGGGTGATGGAGTCTTCCATAAAATGAACTATAGCACACTAATGAACACCACCCTTTTGCAGCACTGTGACAAACTGAAAAAGCAGAAATCAAACTCTGATTAAATGATTAAGGCTAGAATGCTTTTTATAATGAAAAGACCTTTCTCCACAACATGCAATACATTAAATCTTATATAGTGACTCAAACCATCCAATGAGACTTCTAGGATGATTTTTTCTGCTAAAATCGAACCTTAAAAGTTTCAAGTTTTTTTTTTTTTTTTTTTTTTAAAGGTGCACACTCATTTTTTCATATAAGCAGATAACAAACAACCCAATGCAAAAATACTAAAGACAAATGCAACAAATCCTGTGCAGAAAACCAAATTTCTGCTCATTTTAAGGCAACATCTGCATTAACAGTCAGTGTGTTTTTTACAACATATTGTAAGATTTAATGTGTAAAAATGAGTTACCATTCTTTCATCTTAACTTACAAATGTCCCTAGTGTTGTCTTGATAAACAAAAGACAAAGATGGACTTCAAGGCCCATCAAGGAAATAGCAGTAGTCCACAGCTCTACAGAGTGACCAGATACCACATTAAACCATAAAAGTAGGCAAGCCTATCATATTGCTGTACAAGTAGCTTTCATTTCTTACACTTGAACTGTACTCAAAAGCAGTTCACTGTTCGTTTACATTATTTCATTATTCACACCTTATAATCCAGCTCCCATAGATCAGCTGTTTTTGTTTAGGCCAATACACATTTGTAATAGCAGATATCCAGACCTCTGGTGCTGTCATTTGCATACATTTTTTTTATTTTAAAATTAGTGCATTAATTCTTTTAGCATGTAGAAACCACCCATTTCACCAATATTAAAAATGACCAACAGCCCCTTGCCAATTCATAACTAAAACTGATGAAACTGGGGATCCAATTTATCATTACCTTTTTAAAAACTGAAAGTGCCAAGATGGGGAGTGAGTTGACAAGTGCCAATCAGCCAGCTGATCTCAATCACTGCAGGCTCATTACCACAGAACCCCCCCCCCCAAAAAAGCTAATATCAAGAATTACACAAATCTCATTTACAGAAGCCAAGATTTACTTTTCCTGAAGTTAACTATGACCAAGTTTAAATATGAGAAAATACATCAAATGGTTGTGCAGTGGCCAGTCAAGTAAATCACAACTAATGCTAAAGATAACCAACATGAAAAAAAACATACTCTGCTATTAGGTATCATGATGAAAACAAATTAAGTGTTTAATTCTACAATAACTGAGCTGCAAACGATAAAGAACTTTATGTCAAAAATGAACAAGGACATTTTTAAAGCTGCAGAAATGGGCTAAACTTCTAAATGATACTAGTGCAGTACAAGTTAATAAAAATTTATAGCACTACAAGTTGCTCCAACTAATTCTGCAACGTATGTGTACAAACAGCACTAAGAATGCCATTAAAATTCTTACACTGGTCCTCCGATCCATATAAAAGTAAATGCACTACAGAAACTTGTGTCATCAAATGAACCACTTATTACAGCCTCCAATAGCTTTCAGAATGGATGAAGAAATCCAACAAAGTGTAGTGCACTCATTCAAACCTCACATTATCTGGCAAATGCTGAAACAGCATACTGACCAGAGAATATACTTAAGATAAGAATCCAGGGAGAAATATCAGTGTAGTGGTTTATAAACAAAGTTATATATGCAAGGATTTCAAGTGGATTCCAGGTTTGGGTTTCTCCAAAAAAATTCTCTGATATTACTTAAGGGAAAAGGGGTCAGCAAGCCATGTGTAATGAGAAAAATAATTTTCCAAGTGGAATCCCAATAACAAGCTAGCCAGATGGCCATTATGACATCCTCTGCATGCTCTAAAAGACTGAAATAACCATACAACTGTTCTCAAAGCAGAACCTTTATATTTACCCTCTGGAACCCAAAGTATAACATTAAATAAGCAGCTATAGTACCCATGTCTCCCTTTCAAGATACACCTGCACAACAGTTTCAAAGGCTGGCATCAAATGTAGGCCTTCAAGAAGATGTTTAATACACATCACACAGGCTATGATACGTCAGACTAGACTGCTTCCTTCTGGTTGGAGAAAGTATGCAACGTAGTCTTACACCAACATCAACATTGCCACCAAAGTGGCAAGTTTATTAAAAAAAAATAAAAACTGTATATTCTAACTTGGAATTCCTAAAAAGATTTAAGATGAAGAAAACTTAATCCCCATACAGCAGACAAGGTACACAAGTAAGACAGAGGTGTCATTCAACTGTTCCAGGTTCAACACACATACGAAGTACTAAGCATTTAAATAAATGAACAAAGCTCAAAAAGAGAAACATAAGTGAATAACTCCATTATCTAGTTTGCTTTTCTAGCATATCACTGAAAGTGGGCAAACTGGTGTAGAAAGAAATCTTTTTACCTCCCCTTTTACCAGAATTCCATCCTTACTTTAAACAACGGTGCTAGTGAAATGACTGAGTAGTGACTTTTTCACTGCTTTCTGCGCAGCATTGCTGCAAAAAGGCAGTAGTGCAATTAACTCCACTGTTTTTATGGAATCCCCTCTTCTGTGAGGCTCTCTCCTAAAGGTTGCTCCTCTCTTGTACTTTTCAGACAAATGTAAACGTAGTCCCCCCTGTGTAAACCAACTTTCCTTTCATAAATTTGCACAGTACTATTAGCGCCATATATGCAAACAATGCATGCGCTTCAATACGGTTAACCTTTTCCACTTTTATCATTTTCTTCCAAAATTGCAGCAAACAGAACATGATGCTTTACTTGGCCCCATGTCTGCAGTCTATATGGAGTCAAATACCATCTTCTGCTTTCTGCTTATGCCTTTTATCTACCTTTTCTACTTCCAACCAGCACGTCTCTCTTCCTAGTACAACTGCACAACGTCACTCTTTGAAGTCTTGTGTTTTCCTTAGTGCAAACATTCTGCATTCAGAGCTGGAATTCCATGTGCTAACTACTACATTTTATGAACATATTTAAAAATCAAACCTTTTACAGGTCCTAGCACCAGCTGCAAAATTTCAGTTTAGGAGTCATGCAACATGCAGTGCATTATTAATTCTTTCCAGATGTCAACACAGCACTCTTCAATGATGATCATTTCATCATTAAGCCTCATCACCACCCAAGGTTCCCCACAGAGTTAAATACCCATTCACCACCAAGATTCATAATTAGTTTACTAGTTTTACCAGGAATGGGGACAAAAGCTCCCCCTCCTCCAAATCTGCATGTTATCTTTTTTCCACAAGGCCTATACATTAGTCATGCTCAGATTCTTTACCAAATTTCTTTTTTCCTCTCCAAAATGTTTACTTCTTCTGAGTTGAAGTACCAAATGCTTCATGTCCTCATGGCAGGAACCATGCACATCTCATCTACCAGGAGTTATAACTGGTGTAGCCTCTGGATTTTAGCAGGGGCTGGTCATTCTTCAGCTGCATCCCAGTCAGATCATTAGACTTCCAGGAAGAACTGTTCATGCACTCTTCAGTTAAGGACAGTAGCCACTTTGGTGATCTGCTCTTTCTTCTAGGTTGCACTCCATTACTGAGCTCATTTGTTTCTTATTCAAGATAATAACACAAGCAGAAGTCCACCAGTTCTGTTAATGAGCAACTCTAGCCTTACTGAAGTCCACAGCTCACAGCTGTCACCCAAGCCTAATTTAACTCCTCACCCCAACTTACTGAATCAAATACATCAAGCCTACCTAATGGTAGCATTTTGCTGATAAATCAGCCATAAAACTGATGTAATTCTGGCTGTCTACAATCCAGACTTAGACTTCCAATAAATTTTCCTCATCTGATGTCAAGATGATGGACTGTCCACCTTCAAACTGAGAAGATACTAGCATTATGGAAAATTGGAATGATCATGCCATAGTAGGTGATCCATGTCTCAACCACTATAGTTCAGCATGATTTTTACCAGACAATGAAAAATCTTGAAAAATGAGTTGGTTAGCTGTTCCTGAATGTTAATGCTGCATACAGCACACCTTTATGGCTGACTTACCAAGTGCAGTTAATATGAGGTATACATATAGTTATGGATAACAGGCGATTGGCTAGAATTCATCTTTAGACATGTCAGTCGCCCTGCTAGACAGGGGTGCAGAGAAGTAAATATTGTGGGAAAAAATATCCAGGGAATTGTTATGGCTAGGCTTGTATAGGTCCAAGGGCTGATAGGTTCATAGGTTGGTACTAGGCTATCAACCATAACTCACCTAGAAAAAGATATTTACTTGGAAAGTGAATCATTACAAAGGAAAGTTTTTTTTGTTAATGTAAAATTAAGGTAGCATGAATATGATATGGAAACAAACCTTCATTTATATTGACAGATATCAAGGGCTAATGCAGCACTTTGAACTTTTAAGTTTGGATTATAAACTAGTGAATACTGGGGAATATTAACAATTATACAAATGTTCTCAAAGCCGGGATGAAAACAGACACCAAATGTAAACACTATTCAACTGCATTTTAAAAGGATTAATAACTGGACAGTTGTCAACTTACTACAGTTTAGTATAAAAAATGTAACCATGTGTAAACCAAGTAAAATAGAATATATATGATAAGCAAATGTGAAAATAAAAAGTGTCAAAAAGATCTAGGGATAATTACAGGTGGCAAGCTGTTATATCTTAAAATGCTCAGTAAAGTCCAAAGTAAGGCAAGAGTGTGTGTGTGTGGGGGGGGGGGGGGATTCTCCTATTACAAAAATAGTCCGGCCACATTTGGATTTGGTTCTTACCTAGTTACCAAAGATAACTGGAACTACGAACATTTGAAGAGTAACAAGAACGCAAGTAACTCACCACAGCTCAACTAAAGGGATAATCCTCCCAAACTCCTCCTTACATCCATGAAAGCGTTAGATGTCCGACGTAATACTGGGTGTCCATCTTCAGCCATTTCCCATTGCTGAGGATTTAAGAAAAGTAGGGAGCTATATGACATGCATTTAAAAGTTACAGGAGATATGGACTTAAAAAACTTATAAAAACAGATGAAAAAAATAAAACTGCACTGGAATTATAGAATATACAAAGGTGTTTAATATGCAAGCTCAGGAGAAGTTGCGACTTCACAGAAAGTTTATATGAACTGTTTTAATTACACATTTTTAACATAGTTTTGGTTATTTTTGTATATTTTATTGTTTACTACTATGCAACTATATTTACAGTTTAAGTTCTGAAAGTAATGTAAATAATCATCCATCCACAACCCCTTTTACCCATTTTTGCATGATTATACTATTTCTTATTCATAAACTATTTTTAAACATTTGTTTACAAAAAAAAATTTATATTTTTGAACTGCTTTTACTTACTTATTTGCATTTGTTTACTGAGTAGGTCCACTGGGCCAAGGCAAGCCCATTTTCTGTGGAGGCCCAGGGAGAAGAACTTAATATGAACCATCACATGATATTACACAATACAGGGGTTTACAGTGCAATATAAATATTAGTCTAAGCATGCTATTGTCTATTTATATATATGGTATTACACAATTCACGAGAAGAGGGTGGGTTGAACTAGTACAGATACAGCAAATACATTCATTATGCAGTATTTTGTGTAGTTAATGTAGTCATTATGCACTGTTACATGCAGTAGTGAGGGAGTATGTTTGTACAAATAGAATATGAATTTTTTATTGACGTGTAAAGTTTTATTGATGAGTAAGGTATTTTGACGAGTAAATTGATAGCTTTAGAAATAGAAGTGGTCAGTTCTAAATGAGTAAAAGTAGATATGAAATAGGCTATGTCATTATAAAGGAGGGATCCGGGTTTTAGAAGTGTTGATTTGGCACATGTGCAGTGCCAGAGAGATTAAAGTTGTTGTTTAAGGGACTTTTTTAAAAAGAACAGAATTACTGCTGATTCTGATTGGAGGTGGAAGGGAATTTCATAGTTTAGAAACGGCATAAGAGTAAAGCATCTGTTCAAGTGGAAGGTTTGGTATTTTGACTGAGCAGTAGTTTTCAAATCTGAGAGTTCTGAGAGGATCATACAAAGTCAGTAGCAAAGAAAGAGAAGGGCAATCTGAAGGTTTGTGTACAAGTCTATGTACAGTAGTCAGTTGTAAATGTATGAGATAGTGTGGAGGTTCGAGCCAGCTTAGTTGTTGTAGTGATGAACAGCGGTGATCTGAGAATTTTTCATTCGTTACAAATGTGGCAGTTTTACTGTAGCACGCTTGAGTTTGGATTTAAGAGAGGATTGGATATTGGTAAGGATAGGGGCACCATGTAACAGGGATGGTAGCAAGAAGGATGTGGAAACATTTTTGCTGTATGGTGAAGGACATTTGTGTCTACAGAACATACCTAATTTTTGATTTTGCTGTGAATGTAGAAGTGAAATGTAAGGTTTTCATCAATGACGACATCTAACAGTTTAAGTACTTGGAATGACTGATAACAGTGCCGTTTTTGGCCTGAATAGTGAAATCATTGTTGTTAAGGAGGGTAGTTTTTTTTAGAGGTTTAAAGCGAGGTGATTGGACATCCAAGTTTTGGTACATGTAAAGGCATTTTGGGTTAAGTATCTGAAGTTCGGATACTGACTTGGCAGTGCAGATGATAGTAGAATCATGTGTGTATTGGATGATGGTGCTTTGAGTAAGAGTAGTATGAAAGGTGTTGATGAATATGCCAAACAACAAGGGGCCCAAGTACAAACCTTGGGGAACACCTGTCGTTGTGTTAAGACAAGGTGAGAAAGAATGTTGCCATTTGGTGGATTGTTGCCTATTGGAGAGGTACCTTGAAAACCAGGTTAGTGTTGGGGGGGTGAAATGCCCAAGTTGGAGAGTTTGGTGAGAAGGAGTGGATGGGATATCGTATCAAAGAGATCAACAAAGAGGGAGAAGACAATGTTGCCAGTGTCACGGGCTTGATTTACTCTGTCTATGAAAGAAATGAGAGCTGTGGTAGTACTGTGTCCTGGCATAAATCCATGCTGAGTAGAAGAGAGGGTTTGGTTTTGAACTAGAGATAGTTTAGAAGCTGAGTACGGCTACATTTCTCTAAAATTTTGGAGATGGGAAGGAGAATAGCAATGGGTCGGAAATTGGAGATGTCAAGAGTTTTTACTGTCTTTGTGTAGAGGGAGAATGTATGCCTTTTTCCATACCTCTGGTACATGGGACTCCTGAATTGTTCTATTAAGAAGTATGCTAATAGGGTAGGCAATGGAGATTGCCGATAGTTGTAGGAATTCAGCAGGCAGGTTTGTCAGGTGCATTAGTACAAGGTTGAGAGGTGTTTGAAGAATGTGGTGATATTGTTTCTGCTGGGCTGGTGTTAATTTGTTGGAATATGGTGGTGAGCTCATTAAAGAGTGATGCAGTCTCAGTGAGAGTATTGTCTGGATTGGGACAGAGATTACTTTAGCCTGGGTAAAGTGAAGAATGTATTGCACTCCAAAAATTCTTTGGGTTTTATGTTGGTTTTGAAGAGTTTGGTAGTAGCAGTCTTTTTTGTCTCTAATGACCAGACATTTTGCTTGGTTGCATAGCTGTTTGTATAGAATGAGGCCGGAGGGGTTTATTTTTTTTGTCATATTTTCCATGCCTTCCCCCTTGCGGTCATAATTTTGTTTTGTGGGTTTGGTAACCCAGATGGCATGGTTAGTTTTTACTTTCTTTTGACGGAATGGGGCTACACTATTTAAGATTCTAAGGAAAGTCAAATTAAAGCATTCTAGAGCTTTGAAGATGAGGAGACTTTTTAAAGCTTCCCATTTAATACTTTGTGGGATTGCATTAAAGGTGGCAGGGCAGAAGTGGGATAAGTCTCTGGTTTGCTTATATTGATGGTTACTTAGAGATGAGGTGCTTTTGTCTATTATACAGGTAAAGTTTTTCTGTGTTTGTCATCACCAAGAAATTTTGTGTACAAGTATTCATCTTAATTAGATGGTTAAAATTGTAAATCCTTTTGCATAGGACAGTTTTGGTCACATGGTAGTCTTAAAGTTAAGTGTTTTTATTGACAAATATTTAGTCCTGATGACGTCCAATTACTTTGCAGATGAAAGTGCTTAAATATATATTTTATGCAATAAAGTTTAGTGATTTATGATAGACTATTCGAGCAGTATAGTGGCAGAACATTTTGTTTGGTTGGTTAATAACGCAGACATATAGCTATCCATGCTATATACAAAGACAGAATATCTGCAAATATAAGAGATGCAGTACTACGGAGTTTATCATGCAGAGTAACAAAATATAACTTGAATAAATTACAAAGATCAATATGATAGATTTACAGGCAATTGATGATGCACCGTCAAGAGGGTCACTAGCTCAGACAGCAGTCAATGTCCACTGCAGGAATAAATAGGATACTCAAATGCTGTTCTTGGAGATCCTGCATTCAGAACTTATCATATAGCTTATTTAATATTGTATTTAAATACTGTAAACTAAACTGCTCCGTTTCTACTACATTAGTCTGCCTTACTGTGTCTGTTAAAACTGTATTTTTTTGCTATTTTCACTGTTTGCAAAGCATCTGTTCTATTTTTGTTTGCCTGCCAAACAGCATTTTAAATGACTGATTTTTTTGCAGTTTAAAGAATTCTTTAGTGTCTCCTTGCTGTTTAAAACATTTTACATTGCATTTCCCGCTTAAATTAGTGTTGCTAGTAGCTGTAACAGTCCAGATACAGATTTGCGTCTGGGTCTGTTTGTAGTGGCTGTTGCCTTTTGAACACATTTTCCAGGCCATCTTTGACTGACAGGGGCCTTCCTGCACCCTGGTGAGAGAAGTGTGCCAGTTGGTTTTTTTAAGTTTTTTATTTTTTTATTTTCATGCTTCTGGTATTTAAGCCCCGCATTTGAGGGGGATTTTGCTTGTTTGCGTGTCATACAGCACTGCTGTTCAATTGTACTGGGCCAGATAACTTCGACAATGTTTCCCTTAGATACAGCTGTAGTACATTAGTGTAGTCCTCCTGTTTAGCACATCTCTGGTCTAAGAAACATTGCTAGGGAGGTGTGACCTATTAAGCCACCACGCAAAACCCCCATCAGAAATATCCATCTACAGAGCACACCTTAAATCAGTTCTGATCCATCTACAGAACACCCCCTAAATCAGTTCTGAAAGCACCCCTTTGTGAGAACAGTTCTTTCAAACCTAGCATTATAGACAGATGGACTACCATTGTTTCTCCTGCAGCAACTGCCTCATGTACACTGACAATCCTCTACTAACTCACTCTAGCAGAGTGCAAGAGATGCATCTACACCAAGAATCTTGAACCCCTGCTCTCGCCCATTCAAAACACAAAACAGCAACACTGAAGAGGTTGTCAACTCACCCACCACTACTCATGCACATAGTACCACTACTCCTACACATAGTGCCCATCAAACACAAAAATTAACATACCAGGAAGTTGTCTCAAAAAACTTAGAAACATCAAAGACCTCCAGAACAAAAAAAGACTGCTATAACTAACAGATCCAATAGCACCCAAGACACAAAAAAAAACACCAGTGTCTCACCTATTAAGCCCTTAAGGTAACACTCAAAAAGAAATTTTCTTGATACTGGAGACTCCATAGGGAGACACATGAATCACCAGGTTAGATGAGGAAAAGTCATGATCAGCTGCCTGTCTGGTGCTAGGATTCATCTGATCAGTGTCTCGGCAACAAGTACCATTACGATGGTCATAGTTCATCTTGAAGTGAACAACCTGAGACGTACCTCACTGGACTACATGAAGAGCGACATGATTGAGCTCAGAGTACATCTCCCAGGCAGGTATGTCCCTAGCCTTGAGCAGCTTATTACCAAACCCTAGAGTGATGCCACAGTATACACAAAAAAATTATCACTTTCAGTACTTGGCTTAGTTTTTGGTGGCATTCAAAGGGAATACAGTTTGTCAGACTGGGATGACATGGTCAACAAACCTTGCTACTTTACCAGAGACTGTTTTCACCTGGCACCACTAGGCTTTTGACTGCTGGCAAAGGCTTTTGCCTTCCTCATAGTGCCTTTTTAGGCAAGGTCTCAAAAACAAAACTGCTGAAATGAAAACCGCCAACTATAATAAAATAAGAGTTAAGCTGCTCAACGCTAGGAGCTTAAACCAAAAACTCCACACCCTTGAAGCACTTCTATCACTGGAGGATGTAGATGCCTGTGCAGTCACAGAAACCTGGTTCATGGCCTCAGAGTACCCTGGCCTTGCAAAACTCCAATACCTTCCACAGCTACAAACCACAAAAACAAATGTGTGAGAACTGAAGGAAGTGGCATGTCTATCTATATTAGAGAGAAATTCACCTCCTGACTAGTTAGACTGGACAACTCCATGGAGTTACCCACAGTAATCTGAACATGTAAAAAGACCCCCAATTCAAGTCATAGCTAGTTATAGATCCCCCTCCAAAGATCATGATGCACATGAGGCCTACTTGACCAAACTGGAGTCTATCCAAATATTGCCAAACAAACTGGATTTGGGGGATTACCCACCATTAATTGGGAAACCTACTCTAGCCCCAACTCATTAGTGCACAAGTTCCTTGACTAACTCAAATGCCCTTGAACAAACTCTTCAAACCCCAACAAGAGGAACAAGTATACTTGATCTGGTCTTCACTAACATGACAAATGGATGCACCGCCGCAACTGTGAGACCCTCAATTATTTAAATCTGATCACAAATCAGTTTCACAAATGGTGAACTCAAACCAAAAAACTTCACCAAAGCAAAACTATACCCTCCTAGGGAAAGGTATAAATACATTCCAAATTCCCACCCTCAGCTGGAAGTGGTAACTATACCAAAGCTTACACTAAAGCCCTGTACAATTACTTGTACAAGTATATAGACTCAGCTGTTCCAGACTGAATCAAAGGCAAAGCCTCAAGTAAAAAAAATAAAAAGCCACCCTGGTGGACATCCAGCATAAAAAAGAACAAATGCAAAAATTTGATAACTAAGGCGAGGCCACAACAATGGAAAAGCACCCTTCCTCAGCCTCAACAGGAAAATAAGACATGTCAAATCCTCTAAGGGTAACTTGAGGATAAGAATTGATAATACTGTACTGTACCGTAGTTAGGTGGAAACACTGCATGCAATGAGGCTGAGAAACGAAAGTCTTAATTTGTGCTGAATAGGTGTCTGTCTCTCCCTTATGAACCAAGTCTTGTGCACTTTTCATAATGAATTCTGTAGTTCATTTAATAAGGTTTTATTAAATGTTCACAATATCAGAAAACGGTCTTCATTAACAGTACTAATAAAAATTTAAGTTGCTACACGTCATATTTGAAATGTCCTGAACAACATAAACTGACAGTCTCTAGATAACCTGTTTTCTGTACTTAGGATCGAGTGTTTGACATCTTCTCTGAAGTGACAGGTCAAATGCACTTAACTAACTTTAATTGAACTGCTATCCTGAACACAACATATTATATTGCTTCAGTCCAGTAAATGTTTACTTTTTCTAACCTTGGTCTCGGGCTTTGTCTTGTATGTGCAAAGAACATTCTGTAAGGTTTTATCTTTCCATTGAGGAAGGAACATAAGAACGGTCTGCAATCTTCCCTTGAGAAACTGTTCATCAAGGTTAACATTCAGTGGAAGATTCTTTGTTTCTGCTTTTCTAAAATGTATGCATAAATGAAACACCATTTCTAGGCCTATTTTATTCTTTAGCCTGTCTAATGTCTTACAACTACTGTACAATGAAAAACCCTGATCTAACACTGAGAAAAACTTAGCAATCACAGCCAAGGATAAATCATAAGGCCTTTTACAGCTACGTGCATAACTTAAAAAGAAGTGCCACACTAGTGACCAAATGTATCACATACTGATCCCGCAGAGATAGTAAACCTGTCAGTAGATGGATTTGGTGATAATTTCACTCTCTTATCCCCTCTAGAACTTATCACAAACCTTGCCCCCAACTTCCTCCCTACCCTACATATCTGAAGAGCAGGTCATTAAAGCCTTGTCCAAGGTAAAAAAGCACAGCCTCTATGGGAGAAGACAGCATACCAGGCTGTCTAAAACTAAAACATGAACTAGCATCACCATCAAGTACTTTATTCAATCACAACCTAACCACTGGCTTTGTTCCTGAAGAAAGGAGAACAACAACAGTTATTCCCCTCCACAAAGGTGGCTTAGCAACAGCCCAAGGAATTAGATCCAATAAGTCTGACCACCCTCATCTGTAAAGCCATGGAATGTATCATCATGGACCCCATAAATAAAGACATATGTGACCTCCATACCCTGGACCCAACTAAATTTGGCTTTGTCAAGTGCAGATCATGCCCATTAAACCTGGCTGATTTCTATAAAAATGTGACCAGGACCATTGACATCGGCAAATCTGTGAACACAGAATACCTCAACTTGGCAAAGGCCTTTGACACAATCCCACACTCGGGCAGTAACAATAAACTTGGCAAACAATGTAAACCCCTTTGCTGTAAAATGGGTTGCCAGCTGGCCCACAAACCTGTCACACAGTATCAAAGTGGGTGATTCCACATCAACCAGCAGGGTACCCCACAAGGGTCAGTGCTGGGCACCCTACTGTGTGGTATATACCTAAGTTCAGGCCAAAACCAAGGGGCTGTGGCTGACCAAGTTGACTGCAAACTGGGTACAATTATTGAATCCCTAAATGATGTCAGTATACATCAAGAGAGTCTTATGGAGACCAACGACTGGCGTCTTAGTCATGGTCTCAAACTGAATGCAAAGAAATGTATCACCATTCCCTTCGATAAAAACAATGTCCCTTCACGCTATCAAATTGACAATACCCTATGTACCTATGAAGTGGTAAGTGATCTGGGATCACAAGTAGACTGCAACCTTCACTTCGACCACCGTGCATCTGCTGTATTAAGGAAGGCATACTTTATAAGCAAATGCTTCACCTCTAGAGTGAAGGAGGTTATAACTTTTCTATACTCATCACTAATCAGGCCCATAATTGAGTATAATGCCCCTTTCAGCATGTACCATACACAAAGCACCTGCATCAACTAGTTAGAAACCTCTGAGGTCTCTTCAAGAAGATCAAGGGACTCCAGCATGTGCCTTACATAGACCCACTGAAGTCCCTGTCACTACACTCAGTATCATTTAGACTTTCTAGGAAAGACATATGCCTGGCTTACACTGAGCAAGCTCTGACCCAAACCTAATAAATTTGCTGCACATCCATAAATCAAACAGGACTAGAGCTAACCCTTCCAGAGACCTAAATATGGCCTGCAACTTGAATAGGATGTGCTGGAGGGACAGATTTGTCTCCCAGTGACTGCCGCATCTTTGGAATAGGCTGACAATTCCTTCCCAGTTGTTCTGTGGTATACCTCCTTGCATTTTCCTCTCAAGTTCCTAGTTTTAGGTCATTTTGGAGAGCTTGCCACTGAACGATCAAGAAAAAATAAAGTAGCAACCAGAAGCCACAACCAGGATTCTTCGATAAAATAATATACATTATTTATGACGAATCTGATGAAGAGCTTTTCATACTCCACACAAACAGGACTTCATCAGAATCAAAACACATCACCAAAATGGCCTTTTTATACAAAGCCAATTAATTAACTACTTATCTAATTAACCTAGAACAGTTTATACAAGGAATTTTCTTTTTTGTTCTTAATATCATAAAGATGTTCATAAATAAGTCTACATAAAGTTCTCTCTTACCTACATAAAAACAATCATTTAATCCTCCACTTATTCCAACTTTACAGAGATTTGAGAAAGCAGTGAATGATGAACTTTATTCCCTTCGTAGTAAGGGGGAGAAAACTAATTTTCACAATTTGTCTAAGAATGGACTTTATTGAATTAGTTAAGGCAAAACAATACAATTCGACTTATGAAGCTGGATAAAGGGGGAGGGGTTGGTTTAATACTCTGGATTATTCCAGTGCTATGTTTAAATTGCTATATGATTTAGATATTTACTCCCCGATTTCACAAAATGAGATTCATATTGCCTATAAGAGAATTGATTCTTTTAGAGGAGTAACTGGTTGAACAGAGAATATCTGGGAAACATTCAGCTTTTAAAGTTAATAACCTCAGAATTCCACTTTCTTTGGCATCCCTAAAATTCACAAGAATGTTAAAGATCCCCCCTTTAGGTGTATTGTGGCAGCCAATGGCTCTAAAACCTACCCTCATTCAGTATGTGTAGAGAGGTGCCTCAAGCCCATTTATGGACAGGTCCTCATCTCTTTGCAGATTCTTGGGATTTTTTAGGGAGACTGCAAAAGGACATTTGGTCCAAAGACCCGATTTTCCTCACTATTCTCACTACTGACATTTTTACATCCATTCCCCAGGACAAAGGGTTAGATTTGTTTTTTGATAGTGTGAACAGATATGCCCCCCTTTCTGGGAAAGATATCAGGCTTATAGAGGAAATGATAGCTGTAGTTTTGGACAATTTTATATATATTTTTTATGAGTTCTTTAAACAGAATAAGGGAGTGGCCACGGGAGCCTCCTGTGCCCCTGTTTATGCAAACATGATAATTTTGGCTTGGGAAAACCATTCTCTATTCAATTCTGCATTCTTTCAGCATATAGCACTCTATGTTCGCTTTTTGGATGATACATTCATCCTGTGGAAAGGTTCAAAAGGGCACATTCACCAGTTTTGTTAAATTTTTGAAAATTCCTCTGAATTTTTGGAGTTTACTTTCATGTTTCATAGGGAAGGTATTAATTTCTTAGATGCATTCATTGAACATACCCCTTGTAGGTTTAAGAGAGTTGATAGGAAGGCAACATTTAGCAATGCTTATCTAGACTTTAACAGTTTTCATCCACTTAGAAAAAGAGCCTCGTCAAAGGAAAATGCATTAGAATTGCTAGAATGACTTCACATGGGGATGACTTGGAAACAGAATGTGAACAGGTTACTGAAATGTTTTCCAGATATAAACTTCCCCCTTCTCTTGATTAAAAATATTAGAGAATATGTTCAGGGTGAATGGGGAAAGAAATATTTACCCCTGTTGGGAGTAGGGCTACAACAGGGAGTTAAAAATGAACAAGGAGAAACCCAAGAAGAAAAAATGTTGTAAATGCCATAGTGTTCATAGGTTCATAGATAGGTACTACGCTATCGGCCCTAGGGCCTATACAAGCCTAGCCAAAAAGGTACCCTGGCTTTTGCCACCCAAGAAAATTATTTTCCTGTGCCCCTGTCAAGCAGAGCCACAGAGGTGATCCCCAGGGTGAATGTCCTATTTCCCATCCAATCATCAAGATTTTTCTTGAGGAGTGCTAATGAGGAGCTTTGTTTGATATAGATAGGCAGTTTGTTCCACAATATGGGAAGTCTCTGGGACAGGAATCTATCCCTCCAGCATGTTATGTTTATTGTGGTGACCAGGTTTAGGTCCCTAGAGCGTGTAGCTCGGAGGGACTGGGATTTCTTTAATTGGGGCATGTCCAACAGCTCTGGGTTTGACATAGCTTTGTATGTTAGACAGGGATCGCCTCTGAGTAGGTGATATGCAATGGAGTAAAGCTGGAGTTTTTGTAGACGATCTGCGTAGGGCATCTGTTTGAGGCCAGTAATCCTCTTTGTGAGGTATTTCAGCGGCCTTTCCAGTTGTTGTAGATGTCTTGTGAGGTACATACCAAAAGGGGCATTGTACTCTATAAAGGGTCTAATAAGTGACGAGTAGAGGGGAACAATGACCTTTTTTCCAGGATGAGAAACCTTTTGTGATGAGGTGTGCCACGTAGAAGGATTTCCTGACTACTGTGGCAATGTGATTGCCAAAGGAGAGACTACTGTCCACCTGTGTCCCAAGGTCTCTAATCACACTTTCGGCGTTATGTAGACTACCACCTATGTGGTAGCTCATGGGTACAGAGTTTTTACCAAAGGGGATGACAATGCACTTTTTGGCACTGAGCTTGAGGCCATGGCTTTGATACCAGGCATCTGTCTCAGTGAGGCTCTATTGTAGGATATCCACATCATTAGGAGTTTCAATTATGGCTCGTAATTTGCAGTCATCTTCAAACTTCATTAGCTAAAGACCTTCTGTGTTAGCCTGTACTTCAGAAAAGTAGATGTCAAACAGGAGAGGACCCAGGACTGAACCCTGTGGTACTACACTTGTTACTGTTTATGGCAAGGAATAACCAGCTTGGCGTCCTTTTTTAGAGGATAGCTTCTTGGTTCCGTTAGGGATAGCACGATCCATCCACTTGTGTAAGTGCTTATAAAGTGCATTTGTGTAGGATTCAGCAGTCACACCTCTATTGTCCATCTGCATGGGTGTCGTGAAGTTTGCCACTTCTGTCTTAAGAAGCATGAAGCTGGATTTGGAGAAATTTTTTTACGGCGATTTCCCTAATGGGGGTGGGGGCGGGATGTGGCTGTCTAGACTGATTACCTTGTGGTCAGATCTGACCAACAAGGAATTGACCTCTGGTGTGGAACACCGGTCGCCCATGTTGGTAATGAACAGGTCTAGGATATTGCTGCCCCTGGTGCGGGTGTGGATAAGTTGATCCAAGGCCTTGGAATTTATGAATTCCAGAAAATGTTGAGCAAAAGAGTATGGAATATTTTAGCAACCAACATCAATAGTTATTAAAGATATTTTAGGAATAACTGAAGTATTTTTAAAACCAACCCCGATATTCTTGGGATAGTTGGAAAAGAACCTTTGTTTACATATAAGACTGGAAAAATTTTTAAAGACTTTTTTGATAAAGGTAATTTTAACATGAGAAAATGGGGTAAGGGAACAGTTCATAATGCCCTTATACATGTGCTAGGAGGAAATTGTTTTAACAATACCCCAGGATCAAAGGTTGGTTTTGTAAGAGGTAATTGTTTAACTAAATGGGTTGTATACATTGCTTTATGTGAAGGACGTTCACATTTTTATGCAAGTAAAACACAGAACTTTATGCAGACATATTTATGAACATCTTTATGATATTAAGAACAAAAAAAAGACAATAATACATTGTAAAAGACATTCAATAGTTTGTTCCTCATTTACTAAGTTTTCTTTTACTATTATTGACTTGGTCAGCTATAATCCAAGGGGTGGGGATGCCAAAGTGTTGCTAGAAAACAAATAATTAAAATGGCAGTTAGAATTACATGCAACCTCTTACTCAGGTTTAAATGAATATACTTTTATTCAGTTTGTTTTAATTATGAGGATGAATAATGGGTTGAAATTTTTATGCTTTGTATCTTATGCGAGACAGGCTTTTCTCGAATTTCATTATTTACTGTGTAATGATTTCTTTCTCTCTGTTCTAGGTTAAACAGGAAAAGTGGTTAATTGGTGCTGCATAAAGGTCATTTTGGTGATATGGTATGATTCTGATGAAGTCGTGTTTGTGTTGAGGGCGAGAGCACTTAATAGTTTTGCTCATAAATCAATATATTTTATTTTATTTTATATAATGATCCTGGTTGTGGCTTCTGGTTACTAGTTTATTTTTTCTTGCACATCACCTAATATACTATTCCTCTCTCAGTTTTACATAAGACTGCTACTGCTAAAGGGTAATGCAAATATTGCATATTACAATAAAAAGTGAGTTTACTCTAATGTATGTAAACAAGTTTTTATAAGCAACTAAATGGAACCACTCTGTTGTTGCTTACTTTACTGCCTATACTTGTGAAAGGTTTTGTATTTCACCAGAGCTGAGTCTGAAACTGGGCAATACAACTGATGCAGATAAATGTATTGCTCTATTTTAAGTCATACTGAACAGTGATTGCTGGTCAACTCAGACCTTCATTTTAACCTGTGATTACTGGCTCCAGTTGACTGCTCTGACATAACTAGGCTCATTAATAAGCAAATCACCCAGGGAATCACCTCCTTTAAGTCCATGTTATCCCTGTTCTTTGCTCAAGCTACAGCTGTGAGAATGCAGTTTGCATATGTTAATCACATAGGCGGACATTCACCAGTTGCAACATATTCTCTTTTCTGCCTGGCAGTGAGCTACTAGGGGTACCCAAGTTAAGTTCGCTGCTGCAGCTGACTCATTAAGAGAGAACCACACCCACCAGACTCAAAAAGTTTACTTCATCATGGTTTGTGTTTCCTACATTTTACCACTCAAACTATTGATTTTTCCCACATCATCAATAGTATATTTTTTAGTGCTCACAACACATTGAGATTTAAGGCAGAGTCAAAATACTGCTCAGCTGTGCAACTCTTAAAAGCAAATGTAAAAACAGCATCATGCTAAAAAACAAGCAAATAAAAAACAAGCTACACCACAATATTAAATAAATAAGGTCACTTATTTTTGCTTGCATTACACACTAGTACTGGATAGCAGCAAATAATCATTTATTTCTCTTTTTTTCACTGTGATTTGGAAGTGGAAAGAATCATGCTATGTTCATGCTTAAGCCACAAACATATACTTCACTTTCTGGTCAATCAGACTTCATATTCAGGGACATAATTACAACTGCCCAAAGAAAACACAGTGGTGAAGTGCATTAATGTCTATAGGAGGGAGTTTTAAGAATATTTTTGTATGTAATTATGGCCGTTTGTAGCCTGATCAAAAGGCACCAGTTGACTAACAAGGGCCCTGCTAGTCAAGCGTTGCTGCTGATTAATTTCCAAATGACCATTATTACATATAAAAAGTATTCTTAACAATACTACTCACAGACTAATGGACTCAGTTCCTGCAGTGCTCTTGGGCACAAGCCTTCACATACTACATGGGGAATAGTGTAGCCCTGTATCAAACACTACTTTGAGAGGACTGGCTCCTTCTTGTAGTCGGCATCATCAATATGCAATTCTTCCCACTCAGGCTTACAGTGCAGCATATGAAAAACAGAAGTCAATGACTTCTGTATAGAAGCAGCAAAATATAAAACATTCATATTGATAATGTTAAAAACAGAAACATTAAATAATGCTTACTTCCTAACGATGACATACGCTAGCAATATGTAAAGCATATTGATTAAGTTTAATACAGCTAATATGAATATTTTCACATTACCTCTGCTTCAGACCGACACAATCATGTCCATAGTTAAGGAGTGTTTTTCTTCCTAAAAACAGGAAAATACATGATGTACACAAATTCACATAACATAAAAATGCAAAATTAGCTTAAACAATTAGAATGCAGTGTCATGATCTGTGTTATGGTTAATATCTTTTCACTTACAAGCTGCAGTTATGAACATCTAAGCACAAATCCATTTCAGATGGACAAGAAATAAAAAAAAAAAAAAAAAAAAAAAAACATTTAGAACACAGCATGATCAAACAGTGTAACAGATGAACAATACATGTAGGGCACACAACTTAGCAAATGCTGTCTACAAGTCTCTCCCTAAAAAGCACTAAAACTCCTCCCCCTTCCCAGCCTCCCCATTCTCTCTCCCTCCATTGCCTTCATAGAATGCTCTTGTTAACTTTCCCCATCTCTATGGTTATTACTCCACCCCCTATATCCAAATGTCTAGTCACTCTTATTCCAACTGTTGCCATATAACCAAGTTCTGCTGCATCACACCAAGCTTCCATTCCCCTCAAGTATCACACTTTTCCCCCCACTATTCCCACTCCCCTCAAGTATCACACTTTCCCCCCCACTATTCCCACTAATAACTTAATATACCCTCATACTCTTAGCTGGAAGTTACAATCTTACCAGTCATACAGCATTCCCTACATTTATTTGTCTGTCTACCAGGACAGTGACTAGGTAAATACCCATTTTCAGCGAAGGCACAGAGAGAAAAGCTCCATTTGTTTACATTGTGTTATGCTAACTAAGTTCCAGTCAACACATAGTAGTTACATTTATACACAAAACAATAGTTGCATTTCTATTTACATTTATACATACACAGTAACATTTTACAGGGGTGGAAGTTACTAAAGAGAAGGCACACGTGCAACTTAGTGGATTGTACAGGCAGCAGTTATGTATAAAAATTGTTTTGTCATTTCAGTAAGAGGTTGAGAATATGTTTAAGAAGAGTATTTGGATAGTATTGTAAAAAGTTTTAACCCTGTGATGAGCATGTACAGGACTAGGACTGGTTAAGATGTTGTTTAAGCATTAGTTTAAAACTACTGAGTTTGAGACTTTTATTTGCATATGGAGACACTGTATTGCTTTCGTCACTCATCTACCCCCTGCAGTTAACATTCTAACCTTACAAGATCATTGTCTGAGCATCTAACTGTTCTGCTCGATTCTATTGTACTGTATATATTGACATAAGTACAGATTCTTGCAATGTACTATGACTGATTTAAGAAAAATATCATTGCCAACTGCTACAAATGTACTATTGTATTTTATTTTCTTTCACCATAGTTATTTGTACTCAGTTCTTTAGGAGAGCTTTGAGTTACTGTATTGTGTACATTATGTGATATTCATTTGGTTGTAAACCTGTCATTCTGTTTTTTCATTTGCCCTGTCAAAAAAGGTTGTATTTGGAGTTCTCTCTCCCAGAACCGTACTATATTTTACCCAGTCTGACCTTTTTGGTAAGCGAGTCCATTCTCAGCATATGCAAAAATCAAATAAAATTAGCAGGCTATTCAGCAGCAATATATAACATAATAAGCATGCCAGGGGTACAAGAGCTGTCTCAGGTCAGCATTACTACTTTAGTTCCTGGCTGAACATAACTTCATTGTCCACATGAATTTTACTAGAGAGGGGAGAGAATCCTTCTTCTACCCACATCTCAAATACATACAGTTTTATGAACTGGCTATCCTCTAAATTGCCTACAAGTACAATTACAAAAAGAGTGAATAAGTATGTATGTGACGCCTGTAAGAGAATGGCACGTCTTTAACAAAATGATGCCTAGACACCAGAACAAAATAACTGGCACCTACTGCTTAGCCAGTTGGTAACACCATTATTACAGGATCCAATCTGTCCTCTTGGAATGCAATGGTAAACTTCCTGTTTCACCAAAGATGGCTTATATCACCCATTTCAAGGCTTCTGCATACTGGCAGAAGCTATTCCTACCCCCATAGTGCCTTTGTTAAGGCAGAGTCCTCCAACTGCACATTCCTACATATACAGTCCAACTCAGATGCAGTGATCATGGCTGAAGTACTCAATGGTTGAAGCCTAAACAGTAAGAGGTCAGAACCTGATGCCCACCTCCAACATAAACATCTCCACATCAGTGCGATTACTGACACATTACTTCAGTGCAATGCCAGCACTTCCTTTATGCCAAGATTTACCACCCATCACACCCTCTGGTCAAGTCTAGGTCATGGGTAAAGATCGAAAGCATCCTTAAATCCAACAGTTACTTCATTTCTAGCTACAGATCCCAATCAATATCCCCAAAGATCATGGAAATTAACTGACACCATTGAGTGCTTAAACATCAGGACCAAATTTCTTGCAGCAATAGCAGGACATAAAACAAATATAGGAATTTAGGATTTTTGCTTGAATGTGTTTGCTATGTAATTTGAATTCATCCTCAGGAGATGGTAAATGTTGGAGGTACCCAGGAGCATGTCTTCTGAGTGTAATGAGGTGGCAGAAAATTGCCTACAGACTTCACGGTCAGGAATACCGGGCAGGAAATTGAGTATAATGAAATGATTGTTTGAGCTGGGATAGAGGATCGGAACTGTGTACACATAATAAGCCTGAAGTTCAACTCTGATGATAGCCAAAAAAGCAATTACTAGAAAGTGGAAATCAAAGTCTAAACCCACCATACATTAAGTAGTGAATTTTGTAACAGATAAAAGAATAGTAAGTACAATCTTTAGAAAAGGGTAAGAGAAAATTACAAAGAACTGGAAATTCTGTGAAAACATGCAAAAAATGTTTTGGAACAGAAAGGAGTTTAAGAAAGAAAGGAAATGAACAATTTGTGTGATGTTGGATTGATTATATTTTATAGAACACGTGATGTATAATGCATGTAAAATGTGGACTTGTAAGGCAAAACAATTTATATAAAAAGTAAACCAATGTTACTACTGAGAATGCAATAAATTCCTTGTTAGAGTATTTCACTTATCCAAGCATTAACTGGTACATTTAAGTCTACAAATGGCTATGCCCTGCGTCTCCTAGACTTCGTTAATGCTAACACACTAGAGCAAACTGTAAAACTACCTACTTGAGGCACCAATATACTTGAGCCAGTTCTAAAACCCTTGACTTTACAAACCTAGCCCCAGCCTGTTCTACACCCCACATCTCCTCATACTTGATTAAATTAAACTACAAATCAGTCTTCTCGGAAGGCCTAGTGGTACCATCTAACCACCAAATGAGAGCATTTGAAGAACTACTTCAGCTTGTAGAAGACCTATACAAAATTCCCAACAATACCTCAAAAACAGACAACCAAGAAGGCTACTGTACCATTCTCTGACTTGTATCAGTGCCTAAATATCTGCAAAGTCAGTACCGATCCACCCCAGTTTCAAGAGTACACCTCTCTGGTGAGCTCATATTAATAAACTGTATAACAAAAGGAAAATGAAAAGTTGTAAGAACCCCCCCCATCCTCTTATCTCAGGCCCACACAGGAGATATGCAAACAAGGAAGTTAAGAGCCCAATTAGAAAATTTAAATCAGACAAGCTTAAGTTCACTACAGATACTGAAGGATACAACAGAGCTGTCTTCAGTTATATCTTAGTATAGTAATATTCAATGATGCATAA
>NC_056750.1:55063274-55083274 GCF_019279795.1 Protopterus annectens | reverse complement strand
ATTTGTGTTGGACATATTTGTAGCGTCATTCCTGTTTTTATTCATCATATATGGGTGTCCCCTCCTAACAAATTCTGTGTGTTGAGTATAGGGCATATTTGTCATTCCTACCATGATGTAATTCTTAATTAACTTAGTAATATATCAGGATGGTCTACTTCCCTGAATACATCAATCAGAACATTTAGTTCCATTATAAAATTGATATCTCTGGAAATGAGCCTCAATAGTTTGTCCATTTGTCCTTTGACTATACTTTTCTTTTGCATGAGGGGGTAGCAGCTCTGGTAGTGCACGAATGCATTTGAGCAAGTCTTTTTACGAAAAATATTTGAAGTAAACATGTTATTAAGCGTGTTTTTCTTGATAAATCACATCTAAAAAGTTTATACATTCCAAGCCATGAGTCAAAGTAAACCTTAAGAACTCTGTAGTGTTTGAATACTCCGCAAGTGTCTCAAAAGGCTTAATATCACCTTAACATAAAACTGCTTTGTCATCCGGGAATCTAGAATACCTCCAAGTGTTTTTCTTAAATGGTGACTCAAACACTAAACAGTGCTCCCACTCTGCCAAAACTAGGTTTACATAAAAATCGGGGCACATCATGCCCCCATGGCTACACCAGAAATTTGTTGGAAGAATTTGCCTTCAAAGGGGATGAAATTATTTGTCAAAACTAATTTTAAAAATTGCAATACCATGTAACACTGTTCCTGTCAGGTGAGTTTCTGCATAAAACATTTGAAAAAATTCCATAGCTATCTTGTGTGGAATTATTGAAAATGAATTCATGACATCTATTGTTGCCAGAGTATTGTCTTTCCATTTCATCTCATTGTATAAACTTTACATGTGCCAGAGGTCTTTCAATACACATGCTTCACTAGTATCAAAAGATGTTTGCAAAGAAAAATCAACATATGCAGCTAGAGGTTTGTTTTTTTTTTTTTTCTTACATAAAACAATTGATAGTGCAATTCCACCAGGGTGTCTTTTCTTTTGAGTTTATTTTATTCTTATTACAAGTGGGCATAGCTCGGCCTACACAGCTATCAATATGGCCGTACAGAGATTTTGTAAACAGCTCAGTGTATTCTATGGTGTTTACTGGGTTTGGGTGTGCTTTGAATTTAGATAAGGTGTTGCTTAGTAGAGATAAGTTAACATTGGATTAGTAATATCGGTTTTTGATTTTGCTGGATCTCCAGATTTAACATTTATTTCAAGTAATAGGGTCTTATGGTCAGATCTGATGAGTGGAGATATTACTTTAGGTGAGGAATGCTAGCCCCCCCATGTTTGTAAAGGGCAAGGATGCTGGTACCCCTGGTAGAAGAATGGACCAACTGTTCCAGGATGTTGGTATTCAAATTTAGGAATTGCTGGACTTGTACATTAGAAGTGGTGTAGGATTCTTAATCTATACAGGGGTAGTTGAGATCCCCAAGGAATATCATACTGAGTTGAATAATGAAGGACTCTAGTACATTGAGACAGGTAGTATGGGTTTCCTGTGACATGGAGGGGGACCTATATGATGCATGGATATGGTATGGCACCCTGTTTATGATGAGCTACACATTTACAAGTTCCAGTGAGTCCTACACAAACTAGTCTGATGTGAGATTAGTCTTGATATAGGCTGATCACTTGAAGAGTACAGTGTCCCTCTGGCAAGTGTTAAAATACATACTTGAAATATCACCAGCATCCACACGAGTTACGAGAAACACCACATGCCTTCTCATTCTGCAACAGCATAAGCAGACCCAGTGTGGCTCCCAATGATTAGCTGCACAAATGCATCCCAAGCAAGGTGTGCATGCCCAGTACAAGTTACAAAAATGTCTCCTTTTCATTTTGATAACCATCTAACCCTATGGTAGCAGTATATACACAAAAACAGAGCATTCCAGCAGAAGAGGTTTTAATGACAGGACTTTAGTAATGTCATACTACATTGTAGGAAAAGTTAGTTGGGTCAAGAATATATAAACATGAGTGGTACACATTTTGGAATGTGGTCTGTTTAGAGGTAAAATGACAAGATCACCGATTCTCTACAATTTTAGTGTACTGCAAGAAAACTACTAGATCTATAATTTCTGAGGCAAACAAAACAGTCAGGTAGACTTAATGAGATCATAGCAACTTTTAGAAATATAACTAAGTGCAGTGATATAAAGTACTTTTCTCTGTGAATTAAAATATCTAAAACAGGTGGAGAAAGATTGTATGGATGCAGTGAAGTAATGGATCACTGTACTTCATGATAATCATTTTGTAGGGGCATTGTATCACTCACACCAAGCAGAAAAAAATGTTAACTCAAACAATACAATGGATTTCCTACTTACAAGAAAGTAATATACAATTTCACACTAGTCCATCAGGTTTCAGTTAATGTCCAACAGATGAAGCAATTTTTGTCCCATTTCCAGCTCACCACTCAGTTATTTGATCACCAATAGAGCTCTTACACTTTCATGATAAATAAAGTCTTCCTGGGATCTCAAACATAAGATTTTTAAAACATTAATTTCATTACTATGTCAATGTAGTGTTTTATCCATGCATTTCTTCTGCAGGTCAAGTTTTTCTGTAGCATAAAGTCCCACTACTTTCCCCAATTTTTGACATTTGCTTCTATGAATGTTGTGTTTTTGTGATAAAATACTACAATAAAATTGAACAAAAAGAAAACACCATGCTTACACATACATCAGAAACATGCTTTATACTTGTTTTGCTGATAGCTGAGTATGTTGACTCCATGTTATGTTGTTCATTGCTAACTTTATTTACAGGCCTAGACTCTTCGATAACAGACACAAGATGAAGAAAGACCTTTGCTCTCAGCTAAAACAAATGTGTTTTTGAGTATGTCTGAACACAACTAATTTCTATGGCATGATTCATCTCATGCAGAACATTCCGAATCCTAAAAACAAGTAGAGAGAATGATAGTCTGAATAACCCACGTCAAATTCAGAGAGAAAAGCAAGGTAAATAGAGACAAAGGCAACTTAAGCAGAGCACATATACACAGTCAAACAGGTCTGAATCTTATCGAGTCAGCACATCACACCTACAAACCCTGCAGAATGGCTTTTTTTAATACCAATTTTAAGTGAAATTTAATTTTTCAGACACTTTGTAGCCACAAGGGCAGGAGAAAATGCAACACATGGACAGTTAGCACACCCAATCCAAAGCATATTTCTGTGAAAGAGGTGGAGATTAGTACCCAGAAAAGAAAAAAAAAAAAAGAACACACATATGTAGAAGGAGTAGATGTGAACTCTAGAGTGACTACAGGTCAGGATTGGACCCCAGACCCAGAAGCCGTATGGCAAAGACCTTAATGGCTGAGCCACAATACTGCATTCATCTCAAGTGCATACATGTCTCAAATGGTACCACAACACAGCTGTGTTATGTAGGTGTGCGCAGGTGCACCAAATGCATACCACTGGTTGACATTAGCTCTGCATCTTTTCCCTCAGTAGTGGAAGTACTACAAACTTTCAGCAAGCAAACTCCAGTGCCAGTTTCAAAAATTGCATTTTTGATTAATTTCCTTGGTAAAGTGCCAAAATATGCAGTGATCATAAAAACATGACACCGCCTGGAAACTAAAGAAATTGGTTACCTGTGGCATCAGTCCCAGTCATGAACTTATTTGGAATTTGGGAACTCCTTGCCTTCAGGACTGCATCTTTAAAATAGGGAAACCCATCTCCTGTACACTGAGCTTTCAAGTTAAGCTTTCCACCTTCAAAACAGAACTGGACAAGTATCTAACAAACACTTGATCTGCTCCTGCTCCTCTCCTGGTTAAGCTTCTCTTTAGTTAGTGTAGGAAGGGAGCAGCCGCTCCACGTGCAAGGTGTTGGGGAACGTGGTCACCAAAGGTGGATTTGTCAGTAGTGCAGTACTAGTATTTAATTCAACACTGGTATTTCTGAATGTCTGTTTTCAAAATTAATTGCGATATTGGTTTTACTGTCAGGACTGAAGCACTTTCTTCAGTGCTACACATGTGATACAAGTTTTAGCAAGCTGCTTGGTGCAGGCTTTAAAGCAGAAAAGTTGTGCTTTTGCTTCTGAAGTTGTTTATGGGTGAACCTGGTGCTTCTTATGATACAGGTGAGAAGATCAGAATAGGAATTTAATTTTGTGCTCAAGTAGATTTGGAAGGGTATACATTGAGGGAAGAAAAAAAAGAGGAGTGCTACATCAGGGAATGGCCCTAATCCCTCTTCACAACTTAAAAGTGGATGAGTGCTGGGTTATGGAATGGCACAGGGTACAACATGAGCCAGCTACAGCTGTGACTGCAACATTTAAAAACAGCCTACAAACACTCTAGGAAACTACAGCCATTTCCTAAATGTTAAATCCTCAGAAATGTGCAACCCATGTAAATATTGTAAACAGAAGCCTTTTATTTCTCTCTACACCATAACACAACACAATAACTCATTGAGAAAGTACAGTATGTAAACGATAGCTCTTTCAATGTGTACCAGTTACCAAGTGTAATGTATTCTGGGCTCTTCTCTTCTCCACCCTGTGTATTACTACAGTTCTCTCATTAAAACCTCTTCTGCTGTAATTCCTTTTGGCCTGCATAGTGCTACTAGCCTCAAACAAAGCATACTCATTTAAATTTATACTCTTACATAATAAAACATCTTTGTGGTATAATCTTAGTAACTACTATACAATGCGATTGAAACAAAACACACAACAGAAAAATCTGCAAGTAGAACAGAAAGGCCAAGTGGTACAATGGTTAAGGTATATGCTTTTGAACCACAAGGTGCAAGATTTGATTTTCAGCACTGGAAAGAGCTTTACCTATGAATCTATGAACTACTGCAGTACTTATCTATTTACTATTATATACCAAACTGATTTATTTTGGTGCAACCCAAAACTGGCCATTAGGTACCACAGCAGCTTTGTTTCACTCGTAGGTCTACTCAACTCACCTACCTCCAAACTTAAACTCAGGTAGGTGGCTAATGAGACAATACAGGCATCCTAATGCAGTCTAACGCTGACAAAGGGGGGGGGGGGCTGGTGCTCCTTATTCCTCAACTTCCATTTACTTCTTGCACTTGTTTATTGACATTAATTGGGTCAGGATGCAATGGGGACATGCTCATGTATTGGGTCAGGATGCAATGGGGACATGCTCATGTATTGGGTCAGGATGCAATGGGGACATGCTCATGTATTGGGCCAGGATGCAATGGGGACATGCTCATGTATTGGGCCAGGATGCAATGGGGACATGCTCATGTATTGGGCCAGGATGCAATGGGGACATGCTCATGTATTGTCTCATCTGAAAGGCAACAAAGCTAAAAGCCTCTTTCCATGTCCCTGCCTGCCACCAGGGAACAAACAGGAGGAGCATCCAGATAAACTACCTCCATGTCCAATCAGTGCCTCTGACCCCCAAACCACTAATGGAATCCAGGTCACCTGTACTGTAGTCAGGGCTTTATCTCTGTATGCCAGGCAACTGGAATTTATTGCAACCTATTAGGAAGCTTTTCTTCCTGGGCTTCCACTGAAAAAAAAAAAAAAAAAAAAAAAAAAAAAAAAAAGGTGTTTCAGTTCCCAGTTAGTCTTTCCCATAAAATCAAAAATTCCCCAATATTCTTTAGAGAGATATCGCCACTTACAGGAAATTCACTACTTCAAGAATCTTGGCTGTGAACCACAAGCCAGAAAGAATACATTCAGGGTAACTGCATGTTTACATTAAGTAGCACATGAAAACATGCCATTACCCAACTATGGTCAAACACTGCAAGTAAGTGCTGATTGTGGGAAAACTCGTCAAACTACAGAAAAAATGGGAAATGCAGGTCCTGACATGTGGCAACACACTCTGAGTGGCAGAGTTTTTTAATGAACAAAGGTATGAAATAAACAATTGTATCATTAAAACTTTGCATACACTTAATGGAGCACTCATTTAAAACCAAAGCTGTAGCATGCATTTCATCACAATAAAAAGTATTCGGAAATAATGACCATGGAACTTTTTTTTTGCACTTCAACAATGATGTAGATGTGATGCATATGAAATATAGCTCAAGTACAATATCTGTTGCAAATATGCACAATGGAAACCTAAACAATTAAGATATACAAATATTTTATTATTTTATGATCAGTTCTTAAATTAGTAATTTTGTAATATGTGGTAAAACTTACTTGTTTCAGGGTCCTAAAAACCTAGCACCCCATGCTTTTGTTCAGAATATTCATTATATAAAATAGCAAAGAAAATCTGAAATGTGAAGTTTTAAACATTTTAATATTCATGTAATAAAAACTTCATTATGAAAACCTTTAATTAGTAAATCTTTTAAACATTTGTATCATTATAATCAAAGCCTGGAATAATTTAGTCACAATCTTCCAGTGCCTAATCATTTTTTGGCAAGTACTTTGTACATCTTTAAGTGCTAATATTAATTTATGTAATAATGATCCTAATCCACACATCTGTTGAAAGATTTCATCTCCATATCCAATGGACTCCCACTGAGAAAGGGCCTGAAGCCTATCCGTTTACCTTGACTAGCTCAAGACAGATTTGTCTTCTCCCATCCCCTCCCCCCACCTCACCCCAACGAAGCACTGCAGCTCCAAATGCTCTTTGCTTATCTACAGAGCTCTACTTATTCTAGCAATATATGTTGGGTTAAAAAACTTTATAGTCCCAAGGCTAAAAGGTCACAGAAAAATTAGTGATAATTTACATTATTCTGAACGATTATATATTCCAGGTTGGAGAAGCTTTGGAATTAAGGGACTGTAGAGAACTGGGTTACAGACTGCCTGTTCTACAAAATTTGAGAGTTTACAATCATTCCATCCATGTTGTTTTACATTCACTATGTTGTTCAATAGGCAAAGTCACAAAGTCTGGCCTACCCAGTGGTTGTGTAGAGTGTTCCTCATTCAAAACAGCTAGTGCATTTCAGAGGATGGCAGCCTTCCTTTCCAGCAATGATCCGCACAACAGTTATCCACACTCTCTCCCTCCGGTATACATTTTGAAGGAGAACTTTGCTATACTGCATTAGAAAATAACTAAGCCCCAAGTATACGTGATCACTAGCTTCATGGCAGTTGTACCCTATGAAATTCTTTGAGTTGTTACTATAAACATCCTGTTATAAAGTCCTGTACTGTAGGGTTTCCACTCTCCTTCTTTAGTGATGTACTTCAGCAAATATGGCCACATGTATCATCTTCTAGTTACGTATTTTGTAATATCCACATTTGTTACATTTTTGTTGCTTTATGTATTGCTTTATTTTGCATGGTACTCATGCCATTTAATCATGTTACTCAACGTTTTTATGTTTCTAGTCACATATAGGAAGGTTCTAACACTTTGTATTTCCACAGTCATTGTGGCAAGTTACCACTGTTCTATCCCCCATACCATTTTGAATGCACTTCATGCAAAGGCAATTTGCTTACCTAGAATCACAGGCTAGCAGATTCAAGAAAAACAAAAGCACTGCACTTCTATTTGGTCAAGTAACACACACACACACACACACACACACACACACACACACACACACACATACATATGTTTTACTTGTAGCCCCTTATTCTCTGCGGAATTTTGCGGACATTGATGCTTGTGGCAGTGACCAGAAAGTCTTTGCAACCATTAGCTGCCAAAAACTTAAAATGATTCTAGATCTTATAATTCCCTCTATCATTTCCACCACTTTTGTGAATTCACTGTGGGACACAACCTTCTGTCCTCGTGTTTAAACGTATTGGCTATCAAGTCATATAGTTGACTAGTTTTAGTGCGCTTGGATCAATGTCCAAGGATCACTCCCATATGATAATGACTACTCTGACCAGAAACGAAGCTATATATGTAGAAAGGTATAACCCATCAATCTATTAACATTCAATTTATAGGAGATACCCAGCAATTTGTTCCTACAAGAGATTAAAATTCTCCCGAGGTGGTTGTAAATTAGTATGAATAAAGATGATCCAAGTCCAAAAACTAAAACAGGCAAGGAATAATTAGAAGGATAAGGTTCTGTCCATATATCTACATTGTTTTTAAGCAAAGGGATGAGGGGTTTAGCAGTAATAACAGGTTCTCGTGGTGTAGGGGCAAGAGTTTCATCAATTAGGCACAATCCCTTGGGCTGGACATCCTGCCCCAACATATGCCCATCATCACATAGAGTATTGTCCTGTATGGGATAACGCCATGATTTTTCAGCACTTCTGCCTATATATATATATATATATATATATATATATATATATCTATATATATATATATATATATATATACTGCTGTAGTACTGTAAAGCTACACCACCAGTGTATCCCAAGTTTGTCATCCAGTGATGGCACCAAGAAAAGGACGGTTGTGTACACTTACCATAAATGGAGATTTTAGAGTGTATTCACTGTTGCTGTCCTTACAAAATGGGTTATCCAGCTCCCGGTAGCCCACAGTCGACCAGAATACCAAAGTCCTTGGTATATGATATCAGCTGCCTTCGGATTAAGCCTGATGTCAGGATGTCAGGTACAAAGGAAGGCAGCTGATGCCATTTCCTCAGTTTTTCTTGCCTTAACTTTCAGGAGCCCTCAAAAACAGGTTAGACCAGGAAAAGAAAAATCCAGTCTGTGCCATTGGAAAAAAGGGGGATGGAAGGGGGGGACCATGACTGCAACAGTGAATACACTCGAACATCTAAATTTATAGTAAGTGTACACAGCTATACTATGTTCATTGTGTTAAACTGTTGCAGTCCCTACAAAATGGGTTGATTCCCAAAGCCCAGGAAAAAAATAAAAGGGTGGAGTAAAACCCACTGTTTAAGGGTTGGTAAGGATGCCCTGCAACACTGCAGTAGCAAAACCAGCCCTGGACTTAGAAAACAAGGGTAAATTGTAATGTTTAGTGAAAGTGTGGACAGAAGTCCAGGTAGCCACTTCCAGGATGTCCCTAGTAGGTACACCTCTTAAAAAAGCTGCTGAGGTAGAAGCTGCTCTAGTAGAATGGGTCCAAATACTCTGTGGAGGAACCCTGCCATGCTGTAAGTAACAAAACTGAATACAATGAGCAATCCACTTAGAAATAGTCTGTTTAGAAATAGCTTTTCCCCGAGCAAAACTGACCAACAACTGATCCGACTCTCGAAAAGATTTAGTCCTGTCCAGGTAAAATCTAAGCTGTCTATGCACATCCCAAAGAATGCAGTAACCTTTCCCCTTTATTCTAAGGATTAGGAAAGAAGGTAGCCAGGTGGATAGACTGGTCAAGAGACAGGCTAGAAACCATCTCAGACATAAAGGAGGGATTAGTTTGAAGAGATACCCAATCTACATGGAAGATGATAAAAGGCTCTACTGCCATTAAGGCCTGCAGCTCAGAAACTCTTCTAGCTGAAGTAATAACCAAAAGAAAGGCAGTTTTCCAGGAGAGAAACTTCAAATCTGCTGAGGCAGCTGGTTCAAAAGGAGGCAGAGAAAGTTTCTCAAGCACAAAATTAAGATCCCAAGCAGGAGTATGTGCCATTCTGGGAGGCATTAAATTGCTAGCTCCCGAGGAACTGTTTCATCAAGGGAGGAGAGAAAATGGGTTGCTCAAAGGAACAATGAGCAGAAATAGCTGAAGCATGAATCCTGATAGAGGAAAAGGGAAGTCCACCATTAAGCAAGCTTGCCAGATAGTCAAGAAGAAGAGGAAGAGAAGGTTGAGAAGGGTCTTCCCCTCTAGTCTGCATCCAGATGGAAAATCTTTTCCACTTATCTGTGCAAGATTTCCTAGTGCTAGGCCTCCTGGCCTCACGAAGGACCTCAACCACCTATTGGGAAAGGTTTAAATTATGAGCCAGGCTGCCAAATGCAGAGTCTGAAAATGAGGATGCAGAATTTTTCCCCCCTCCTGAACCAAGAGATCTGGTATCAGGGGATGATACCAAGGCTGAGACTGGGAGAGACTGCGAAGTAGTGGATACCAATGTTGCCTGGGCCAGTCTGAAGCTATGATGATGGCCCTTGGTTTTTTGTCCCTTATCTTTAACAGCACTCTGGGAAGAAGACGCAGATGAGGCAATGCATAGATAGAGAGCTGTGTCCAGGGGAAGGACAGAGCATACACTTTCCAAGCCTTGTCATGATGATCCCTGGTGAAAAAGGTTGGAAGAAGGTGGTTGGTCGGAGATGAGAAGAGATCCACCTGTGGAGTGTCCCAACGCTGAATGATGCGATAGAAGATGGTCTTGTTTAGTTGCCACTCGTGAGGATCTAGGATCTACCTGCTCAACTGGTCTGAAAAGGTGTTGAGCCTTCCTGGAATAAACTGAGCCATCAGATGAATGCCCATGGTAGCTGCTATGGACCATAGTACCATGCTTTGTCTGTACAGGGGGTAAGAGTGAGTCCCTCCCTGCTTGTTAAAGTACCACATGATTGTGGTGTTCTGTCCTGACCAGAAGAGTACCAGGAGAGAGAAGATGCTTGAAAGTCATTAAGGCCTGCTGGATTGTCATCAATTCCTTCAGATGTATGTGCAAATGAACCTGTTGACAGTTCCAAGTCACCTGAATGCATCTGCCCTCTAGATATGCTCCCCAAGCATGGTTCAAGGAATCTGTGGTGAGAGTCTGGCTGGCAGGAGGTGGACAGAAGGGCAGGCCTTTGTTCTGTGCACAGGCTGTTGCCCACCAAAGGAACTCCGTCTGCAGGCAGGGAATCACAGGAAGTACCAAGTCTAAATCCTGAGTGTGTTGACACCAAAGATTTTTGAGGTACCATTGTATTTTCCTCATATGCAGTCTGGCATATGGAATCATCAAAATACATGAAGCCATGAATCCCAGGGCTTGCAGGAATTGCCTTGTAGAGAGCTGGGTCATGCTTGCCAAATTCTTGAATTAATTCGAAAGATCCATTTGTTTCTCTTGAGGTAGGAATACCATATGGGCGGCTGTTTTCAGTCTCGCTCCCAGGAATACAATCTCCCTGGTGGGTACCAATTTTGACTTCTTTTCATTGATAGTGTAGCCCAAAGAGGTGAGAAGGTTCTTTACAAAGTCAAAATCCTTTAGAAGTTGCTCAAGAGAGTTTGCCTGAATAAGACAATCGTCCAAGTAAGGGTAAACTTGAATGTTTCTTTGCCTGCAAAAAGCAATGACTGGAGCTAGGCATTTTGTAAAATCTCTGGGAGCAGTAGATAAGCCAAAGGGCAGTGCAGAGAATTGGAAGTGCCTGTTCCCCGCCCTGACGCGAAGGAACTGCCTGCAGCTTTCCCTTATTGGGATGTGCAGATAAGCTTCATTGAGATCCAAATTCACCAGCCAGGAATCCTTGGTCAGCATTGGCAGCAACTACTGAAGAGTGAGCATTTTGAACTTGGGAATCACCAGAAAAGGGTTTAGAATGGACAAATCCAGAATAGGGCGCCAGGTGCCCCCTTTTTTGGGAACCAGGAAAAGTCTTGAGTAGAAACCCTGGCCTATCTGTGGTGCAGGAACTGGCTCTATTGCTCCCAGGTTTAGCAAAGAAGACACTTGTTTTTCTGCTTCTGCCCTTTGAAGAGGGGGGATATCTGGGTATCCTTGGAGGACAGGGAAGGTGTGAAAGGAGAACTTGTATGTAGCCCTGGGATACTATTTTGAGCACCCATTGGTCATCTGTGATGGTGTACCAGACATCTGCAAAAATGGCTAACTTTCCCCCAAAGGAAACCCTGGGCCCACAGAGGCAGGCAGGGGAAGACCGGAGTCATTGGGAATGCTTGCTTTGGGAAGTTTGCTTAGAGATCCCCGATTTTGAAGAGGAAGTCTGCCAGTGCTTAGCCTTTTGAGGGGTGTAAGTCTGTCCCCTAGAAGACCTGTAACCTCCTAGGCCTAGTGCAACCCTGTTTACTAGGGTCAGGAAAAGTCCAATTCTTGGAAGGGTAATGCCTAGTAAAACAAGGAGGCTGAAGTTGCAGAAAGTCCTTAACAGTTTGCAGAGATTTGGCCTTATCCTCCAACTTTTTCAATACCTCTTCTGCTTTGTTACCAAAAAGATAGTCTTTGTGCAAAGGTACATCCAGTAATTTAGATATGACAGGTTCAGAAAGGGGCTGTACCCTGAGCCAAGCATGTCTTCTAATAACTGAACCAGTGGCAGCTGCCCTGCAAGAAGCCTCCAAAGTGTTGAAATCACAGTGTAGAGAATGTTTAGTGACAAGAGTGGCAGAAAATCAATAAATCTTGCATGTCCTTACTCTCCATCAGGGAAGGAACACCAGCAATTTTAGCCTTAATGGCCTCCAAAGTATGCTGCCGATACACAAGCATATGAAAAAGACAATTAACAGACCTAATAGCCAGGGTAGAAGTAGTATAAACCTATTTACCACATCTGTCCAAGGCTCTAGATTCCCTTGTCAGAAGGAACAGGATTTTTAGCAACCATGGCTCTAACACCTTTAGGGCCCTGAGACAATTTCGGAATCAGCAGTAGGATTCTTAAAAAGGAACTGATGAAAATCAAGAACTCTAATACCTGTCAGGCTTTCTGGGAGCAGGAGGAACAGAATTCTCTAAGAAAACATCATCAACAGCTGCCAAAACTGGGACGACAGCCAAAGGCTGATGCTGTGGCAAATCCAAGAATTCCCTAATCCATTTCTTAGACTGAGGGTAGTCCTGACTTTCCCATTTGAAATGCTCCCTAAGAGTATTCAGAATATTTCCAAAAGAAAAATCTTCTGGATGGGAGGCAGAAGGGATGGAGTCTTCTGCATCAGAATCCTCAAAACCAGAAAAAAGTAGAGAGCTTTCCTCTTCATCAGCAGAGTTGCTGGAAATCTCAGAGTCTGAGGCAGACAAAACTTCTGGGGTCAATTCCCTAGCACTCTTAGAAGGAGGTGGCTGACAGCCCCTATTGAGAGTCATGAGATCACTAGCCATTTTAATCATCTGAGACTGAAGCATTTTAGGGGAGACTGGCGCCTGCTTTAGAGTAGATTTTTGGCTGGAAGGCCTGCTATAAAGCTGGAGGGACTCAGGAGACCTAGCCACTGCAGTAGTCTGAACCAAGGTCATCGGTCTGGATCTGGTCTCCAGATGGAGAAAAGAAGTCTCAGAAGCCGGTGCCTGTTTAACGGCTCTGGATCCATCAGAAGCGGCGACTGGCGGAGTGTCAGAAGACGAAGAAGTGGAAGCCTGTGGTATGGAGGACTCAGAAAAGGTCTCCGCAGACACCTACTGCCGAACATCCGCAGACTGCAGGGGCAAAGAAAGCACCTCACTGACTACCGCTGGGCAGACAACCAACTTAACAGGGATGTCCGTCAGCTAATTTGACCCCAAGCTTGTCGCGGTCCTTATCCTTGCGCTTCTTAGGAACATCTGAAGTCGGATGACCAGAAGACGCCATACCGATGAACTTAGGCCAAACTCAGAAATATTTGAACAAGAGCCTAGCTCTACGGCGTATGGTATGCGGGTTGAAAGAAGCACAGAGAACACAATTAGGGATGCTGTGCTCTAGGCCCAAACAAATGATACAATAGGAGTGGAAATCATGGTGCAGAATCTGTTTTCCACAGGCAAGACAGTTATTAACTTTCTCTGACATTCATTAAAGCAAGAAAAGAGGGTCACCAATGAGGTACTTCTCTGAGGATGTCTTCAACTGAACAGTCAGAATACAAAAAGAAAGTACTCGGCTGACTGGCACGCGTGCAAAATGCTTCTGCTTCAGGCTCCACGGCAAGAAAGACTGAGGAAATGACATCAGCTGCCTTCCTTTGTACCGGACGTCAGGCTTAATCCGAAGGTAGCCAACATCATATACCAAGGACTTCGGTATTCTGGCCGACTGTGGGCTACCAGGAGCTGGATAACCCATTTTGTAAGGACTGCAACAGTAAAACACGATGAACATCAGGACCAACAGAACACCACTGCATGCCACTGTGGAGCAGGTAAACACACTAACCATTCCCATCTGTCCCCCCAACTACAGTAAAATATTCCCATGGATACTCCCTCACTTACAATGTGACAGTCTGTAGCCGTCATCCTACCAGTTGACAGTCTACAGCCAGATTTCATGACCTTGGTCAGTTACAAGTGCAGAGCTTGAAGTGGACATCAGACACTGCATAGCTTCAGGTTTCAAACCTGCTGAAAAATGATATCCTGCTACAAGCACTCAACACCCACAGCTGGCTCCTGTTGATGAGAGAAGGCCACCAGCAGACCAGTGGGGTAACAGGTGACAAGATGACTGGCCTCAACAACAGTGATGAGGGCACAGTGGAATTGTGCACTATAACAATGCTACAAAGTAAATACATACATAAAAATAAAATGCCATCCCAAAATAAAGGGACTTTCCACATCAACTGGAGAGGATGACTGCAGCTAACTGTGATGGAGGCATGTCTGGTGATTTCTGCTTGTGGACAATAGTGGCCAGATCATTCCTGACAGACAGGACACTTGCTTCAAGATGGAAGTGTGTCCATAGATCATAAACTGGTACGCCAGGTAACATTTACAGCAAGATTACTGAAAAGCATCACTGCAGACACAGACAATAAGCACAATGCCTACATTTTGCTATGAAAATACGATACCCATGCAAATCAGGACATATGGTCATAATTGCAGGGTACAGCTTGAATGGTCTCACTTAGCATGCATACCATAGGAACACATGCCCATTCTGTTGGGTCTTTTGTGGGATCTTCAGAGGCAGACCACTGCTATAGTACCACTTGTAGAAACTGTGGTAGGACAACAGGCTGATGCCAGCACCAGTGCTGAGTCAGATAAGACACGGGTCACCGAATAATGAAGTGTCACTGTCTCCTTTCTGGGTGGATATAGACAATACTGTGCGACCTCAACCACAAAAGAGCCTCTGACTGTACAGTATGTAGCACTCACCATCTCATGCAAGAGGATGGTGATAGCTGCGAATACCAACAATGTTCTCCCTGTGCATGTAGCAGTAGACAAGCATTCTGCATCTACTGCTGATTTACCCACTATGATGCAGCTTTGCTAGAGTACCTGAAGTTGTCACATGACAAAGTTGTCACTTCACAGCAAGAGGTTCCCAATTCGATTCTCAACCAAGGTGCCTGTTGTGCAGCATCTGCAAGTCCTTCCTGTATTTGTGTGGGTTTCCTTTGGGCACGCCACTTTTCTCCCACATTTCAAAGACATTCAGTAGGTGGATTGGACACACTAATAAATTGGCTACAGGTGTGAATGTGTGTGCCAGTGTGTGATGTGGAAGAACTACTGCTGCAGGGCTAGCCACTCAACCTTTGCTCTAGATGACCGTCACTGCGGAAGTGACACCCAACCCCATCTGCAAAAATGGGAAAAAGGGGTTGTGGATGGAACTACTGCCCGAGATCCTGAACATGTTTTCCTGTCTGCAGCACCAATATGTCTGGCATACTTTGTCCTTCCTTTGTCAGGCACAACATGCTCCACTTATAACTATGAATCATGAATACATAGGTTCATCAGTTCATAGATTAGTACTAAGCTAACTGCTCTTCTGAGCCATTTTAAGCTTAGCCAATTATCCCTTGTGAAACTCAAACTCTGCACCTTGTGTTTGTAAGGCAAACATCTTAACCATTAGGCCACCCTCCCAACATAGAGCTGCAGGCCATCATTACTCCACCTGCCTTCATTTACATCCCATATTGTGACCTTCAGGTATTCTCCGGGGCATATAGTGCAGTATACTGCTATGAATAATTACAGGACCACACCTGGCCTTTCTCTGCGCAAACATGCACTGTATATTATGACATTTATCTACGTATCCCAACCCCATTCATCTTTCTACCACCCTCTAATGTACTTCTTAAACAGAAGTTTGCTGATCCATTAAGACCTAATGTGCTTAGGGCTTGGATTATGTTAAACAAACCAGAAAGAAAAATTTAAATATATTATGAAAAATGAAAGCATTAAGCTCATGAAACAAAAATCAGACTGTAAAAGTTAAATACAGTGAGACAGTATAAAGTTATACATAAGAATCTAGGACAGTAACTGAATCTATATTTACAATGTATTACCAATGATGCAGTGCAATAGAGTCATGCCCAGGAGTCAGTTTTGATTAAATGGAAACCATAATTAATATTACTATCAATAATATTTATATAAATAATCTTAACTATAATCAAATCTGAAAGGTGCAGTCTGTACTTGTATCATGTTGCTACGGCCTGGAACTCCTTACCTGTGCCCATCAGCATGTTGCTATGGCCTGGAACTCCTTACCTGTGCCCATCAGCATGTTGCTATGGCCTGGAACTCCTTACCTGTGCCCATCAGCATGTTGCTATGGCCTGGAACTCCTTACCTGTGCCCATCAGCATGTTGCTATGGCCTGGAACTCCTTACCTGTGCCCATCAGCATGTTGCTATGGCCTGGAACTCCTTACCTGTGCCCATCAGCATGTTGCTATGGCCTGGAACTCCTTACCTGTGCCCATCAGCATGTTGCTATGGCCTGGAACTCCTTACCTGTGCCCATCAGATTAGTACTCTCCTTCCTATCCTTCAAAATCTTTCTGAAAGACTTTCTAGCCAAAACCTGGCTCTCTTCTGGCTCAACACCAAGATAAACTACATCCTTAAATGTGAAGAAATACCTCTTCATACCTTAAACCTCCATACTATCCCTTCTTCACTCACTTGCTTACTTTTATCAGTCTCACTTTTTATTGTAAGATCATATGCAATAACCATCTTATCCAAGTTCTCCCTATTTCCTAGGTAAAGCATTGTGTTATAATAAAATTTGATACTGGTATAGTTCTCACGTTATCTCTCTTACTGCTAGGCTAACAAGGTGTTATGTTCTGATGCTTAAACTTAGGAATGTTGTAATTAAGCTCAATTTCAATGACCTTCACAACCAATGTGTCAATCTTTGCTACTTTTGTGTACAATACAATCTTACAAATGTAACATCCATAAAGACTAAAGACTACCGAATGTATAATACCTGCATGTAATCTATATACATGTAAACTAACTTTAGGTAAATTACCTGTAGCTAGGCCACTTATAAAAGTTATCGCTCAATGTCTGTTTCATGTGCTGCTTTTCTCCTTGGGCCTCCATTGAAAAAATAGATGCATGTCCAGATGGACTTTCCCGGTAAACAAATGTAAGAAAAATAAATAAATAAATACTTCTAGCTTACTTTTAATGTCTGTATAAACCAGCTAACATTTCTCTAACTATTAAACTGTCATAATTCTATCAATTTTTAACCAATGTTTTCATATGTCTAATTTGGCATAATTTAAACTGTATTTGTTTTTTGCATTTTTAAAGACTATAATAATTTCTTAAAATGTTTAATATTTCAGAGCTTTTCTCCCTGGGCCTTTGCTGAAAATGGGTTCCTACCCAGTCTGACTTTTCTGGTAATCAACTGTGAATTAATTAATATCAGCCACCAACTCTGGGTCTATACTGCTTTACCCACAGATCCTCTGCCTCAGAGGAAACTGCTCATATAAAAAATTACAAAGTGGACCCATATATGGGTCCCCATCATTTGAAAGAGTTTTCAGAAACAACATTCACAGGGTCGAGATCACATGATCCTTTGAAAACTCTAAGCTTTTGTATGGAGATCATTATACAGTGCGGATCATGAAATATATCCTTTTTTTCACTGTAGTGTGATCTCTGAGTTGGTATATATAATTTGCAGGGGGCATGGGGGGGTGCAGGGGGCTTTGCCCCCCCTGCAAAAGCATAAAGGTAGAGTTTTGGGGGGGGGTTGATGTTCAAGTTTACAGAAACTCGATCACATCATCTTTCAACCGTATGAATTTCAAGTTTCTGAATACTCGATCTGACAAGACTCATATATATTTATTTATATAAATATATATATTTATTTATATAAATATATATATATATATATATATATATATATATATATATATATATATGTATGTATGTAACACACACACATATATATATATATATATATATATATATACACACACACATATATATGTAAATGCACACACTCACATATATATATATATATATATATATATATATATATATATATATATACACACACACACACATATATATATATATATATATACACACACACACACACACACAGATACACACACACGTGTGTGTGTGTGTATATATATATATATATATATATATATATATATATATATATTACACACACACACACATATATATATATATATATATATATATATATATATATATATATATAAAAACACACACACACAAAACTATTTCTGTCTAGAAGATACCACTTGAGATCATAACACACATTAAACACCCAATAACTATATTACTTTAGTGGCCTTCTCAGTTGCAGTACCAAGTAAAATAAAATTGCTCAATAAGCATAGTTGAGAGAGAGAGAGAGAGAGAGAGAGAGAGAGAAAGAGCGAGACTCACCCTGAACTTTCAAAATATGCACTTCTTGTTTTTGCCAATATTAAAAAAAAAACACAGACAAGTATAAAAACTGCAAAGCATCACACAATGACAAAAACTGTAAAAACATATGGTGCTATGGGAAAGATTATCATAATGGACAAAATGCCATCATAGATACTTCATGTATACTGTTACAAGTTTCCAGAAATATATTCCTTTTCATTAATGAAGGAGCATACCAAAAGAATTTCATTATTTTTCACTCATAATTTAGTAGCCAAGTAAGATACATTAAGCATACTGCGAACCATAACATCATGAAAATGTCCATCACTTACTGATATCTTGCACATCTAATCTGAATGAAAATCGTTTAACAAATTCTGGCAAAACTTACTTATCAAAGAGACAAAAACTTACAATTTATGTATAAATACAGCACACCATTTGTAGTTAATTTTTCCAATTACATGTTTTTACTAGCGTTTACATTGAAATCAGCTTCATGGTGGTGGACAGGGACAGAGTTGCAACTACAGTTGGAAGCCCTGGCTCTCAAGAATCTGATTGGGTGAGAGAGGCAAGAAGGGGCTTTTCCTGCTTATCCCTCCTGATGGAAGTAATGCATATTGAGAGAAGGGGGCACATCTCACCTCTCCTTAGAGAACTATACTGTAGTAATTTAGTTTGTGGAGATCAGGGAAGTCCAATACATGTCTCTTCTTAAGACTGTTGGGGTCTACAACATAATTTATGTGCATGATCAAATCTACTACAGTACACAATGGCTTATAATACAGAGATTCACTTCTATAGGCCACGTATGAACAACAAAATTACAAGTGAAATATCTTTGTAGAAGACAAGCCTCTCCAATAGCTGAAGTCCTTTCACCTATATGCATACCAACTCAAGAGTCACAGAACCTTGGTGGAAAGAGAATATATGCTCTTCACAGCAGCTGTCAAAACAGCAGACTACAGAAATAAAACACTTTTAATTATTCTTTCTGCATACAAGTACAAATTCATATATATAGCTCCATCAAAAAGCCCTGCTTTGTGGAAAAGACTGATAAAAACCCTGGGCTGTATCTGCGATCAATTAACAAATTAGAGAGGGAGAGGGAGAATGGGATAGGGCCCAAGTCGCCAAGCAAAAGTTCACTTTGTGGGGGGGGGGGTCCCAAATGGCTGCAATACTGGCACTTGCTGGAAAGAAAGGTATACATACTAGTCGACCATCCCATCTATTGCTGTTTAACATGCACCTATTCTTCCAATCTATGGTCACAATATAGCATTCAAAGGGTGGCTATAGTAGCACATATTCCCACATGGGAAGGCACACTGCAGGCCCCTTACCTGAAAAGCTATGCGTTAACCACTGACAGGGATGAGTTTAACATTAACTAAAAACCATGATGTTAAATGGATGACAGCTTTCCATGATCGGCTTTCAGTTCACAAA
>NC_056750.1:55055162-55062774 GCF_019279795.1 Protopterus annectens | reverse complement strand
ATGGCAGTTTAAAACTGAAGCATATGTCTATCCAGGTATAAACGAAATGTGTTCCATTAAATGTCTTCTTAAATTAAAAGCGTTAGAACGCTAGGTTAACTAATATTTGTTTCATTTTGTAAGATTTAATTTTTTCATTGTATATTTGAATTACATAGTTTGACAATTTAATCTTTTTTGATGTTTTTATAAGTTGAATTTTGAAACAATAATAGTTATTAGAGTGGTTTTAAATTTTGAGTAATTTTTTAATACTTAATTGGATAATTAGAAATGAGCTGTTAGGTGGGTATATAAGTATTAAGTTTCATAAAAATGGCCGTCTGAAGAAGTGCATGTATTTTGTAATGCATGAAAGCGCTAACGGAATTAAATACACTTTTCAAGAGATTGGCGTGATTTGTTTTTGGTATCACCTTTTGGTTTTAACAGTTTTCAATATACATGCGGAGAAATTTTACAAAACAATCCAATGAAATGAGAAGGGCTGCAGCAGGAAACATAGACTAACATGTGCAGGAGGCTGAGGATAGTGAGGATGTGAAGGCTGCCGAACAACCCTCAGTGAGGAGACAGAGAAGACTGTACAGACCCAGGGTAACCTACCAGGGGCTACATGAGCTGGAGATAGTGGAGCGCTATAAAGTAGACGTAGACCTCCTACAGCAGATTGTTGAGCTATGCTGGCCATACCTGACACATCAAACAGGCCGAGGGGAACCCATCCCAGTGGTTACCAAAGTATGTGTAGGCCTAGGTATACTAGCCACAGGTACCTCCCAAAGCACAACTGGGGATATCATGGGGATCTTACAGGCATCTGCATCCAGGGTATTCCACCAGTTCCTGGATGCCATGTCACTACATGCCAGTGAGCACGTACATTTCCTCAACACATATGCTTCTCTTCCACCAAATGGCAGACTACCCTGGGGTAGTGGGTGCTATAGCCTGCATGCACGTATGCATCAAAGCACCACCCGGTGAGCAGAGTAGGGCCTACATTAACTGCAGGGGCATCCCCTCCATCAACTGCCAGATCATATGCAATGCCCAGGGCATTATACTGAATGTCTGTGCTGGCTGCCCTGGAAGATATGACGATTCCGATATATGGCATCTGATGCAGCTGTACCACAGTTTTGCCAATATGGACATCCCCTATGGTCACCTAGTGGGGGATGCTGGGTACCCACTGGAGCTGTGGCTGATGCCACCCATCAGAAATGCACACACACCTGAACAACTATGCCATAATGAGGCACACGCACAGGCCAGACATATAATAGAGCATGTGTTTGGGATGCTCAGGTCACGGTTCCAGTGTCTGGACACATCCGGTGGAGCCTTGCAGTATTCACCAGCTACATACACCCAAATTGTTATGGTATGTGCTATGCTACACAATATGATCTTGCGGAAACAGCTGCAGCAAGAACAGAATGGGGCAGAGCCACACATCACCCTACCAATGCCAAGGCCTGTACAGGCACAGAGTGACTCGGAGGAGGAACAACCTGAGCTGGACCCAGTAGGCAGAAAGAGGCATGCTCAGTATGACCTGGCCTTGGCAAAGAGGCAACGCATAGCATATGCACTGACACAGTAGGTACCCAGGGAATGTCACCCTCTCTGACTCACACAGACAGCAAAAGGGATGCCAAACATGACACTACCTGTGCTCAGCCATGTATAGGAAGTGCACTATGTGCATCCAATATAGGCAGCCCTCCAGCACCATCCTCAGGTCTGGCACACCCTCAAGGTAAGTCAATCAACCTACTAATTGGCAGTTGTATTAGAATGTGTTGTTACCTGTAGCTATGGTATGGATGTGAGCATGCAAGGGAATTTGGTGGCCGAATGTTAAGGCAGCAGAAAGTAGACGTCCAGAGTGGCACCATGACATCTGTAGCACATACCGGGGTCACCATAGTAGCCAGTAGTACACAGGGTGTCATAACCCACTGCGGGTAATGGGCTGAGCATCATGTGTGTCCATACAGCCCACACAAGTCTCAACCAGCTGGACAGATGTAGACTAACACAGACAAATGCTGTACTATGGGCTCTGAATATGCCCAATGGATGACCCCCCCCCACACACACACACAGACCCACACAGACTACAGCAGGCCATGCAGTTGGATGTAGGTTGTGAAGGCTAGGATGTCTGAAACTAATATGTTGGCAATTAAAGCTAAGATCTGGAATACACTGGTATGCCTCTAGCCAGCACAATAGGCAGGTCTACACACTGAAATGGAGTACCTGACATACCAGTACAGTAGTAGCAAAAGTGTACAAGTGTCAGGTGTGCCCCCTTCCAACGTACACATATAACAACAGTCAGGTGTGCCCCCCGGTGCTGTGTAGGAATGTGGATACAGTCGGATGTCCCCCCACGCTGTGCAGAAATATAGCAACAGTCAATGCCACATGACCAATGGATACCCTGCAGACACAGCATGCCACCTGTCAGTGTACAACACAGAGGTTGGCACCACAGTACTGACTACCTGGACATGTAACACATGCGATACAGTTGGCCATACTGGACATGCTCAAACACATGAAGATATGACGGCAATGTCAGTCGACGACATGTGGAATGGTCATACTGTGCATGTTCACACATGTAAACACAAGATGGCCAGGTCTGCAAACACCAGTGGTCCGGACATATCTGCCAGTACATTGCTATACTGTTGGATAACTGTGCTGTATGGTATATGTGTGATACTGTCTATTGTTTGTACATTTGCCATGGTGTAGTGGTAATTCACATGAGCTGTGTGTGCAGGGTGTTGCTACCAACACTTGCAAAGGACAGTTATTTGTTTGCGGCCAGAACAAGCCCATTGGATATGGCGTGAGTAAGGCACATTGAAGCAGTTGGGAGCAGTTGTGCATGGGTTTGTGTGGTGTTAAGCACTGCTGACCTCTGGTTACAGCTTCTTACACTTGGTTAGACTCCACATTTCTTTACCAATGCAATACTCGCATACTGGTAGCCAAACACGCTTACACCCGCTCGCTCCCTCACTTGCACATGCACTGACATTGGTGCTTGCATGTGTCACTCACACTGGGTGGGCACGATCCCTTGTGATGCTTATTACATCAGACTAGATGACTACAGTATCGGGTATGACTGACCATTAGGTGACGGCATGGCGTTCGACTGTATGGAATCGGTGGCCTGTCCAGTGAGTTAATCATATTATATGTGTGTTCCTCATATAATCTGCTCCCATCTGGCTGATACATGGGAACCGATACTCTGCAATGCAGACAAGTAAATGTGTTTTGGGACCCTCATCCATCTGCTGGGTCATGCTACCGCATACCTATTGTAGGTTTGCCACCTTTTAAATTGGCCGAGGTGAGACTTTAGGATTAACACCTGTCCCACTTTGCGTGAGACAGTCCATCCTTAGGCATATGTGTCATGCGAAAATAATCAAGACATAGCAAATGTCCTGATTACAGGACAATATTATATTCTACATTTCTCTAATAGTTGCATGTAACAGTTATTGTACATATGACACTTCTAAACGTTATGTGAAGTAGCATAAGCAACTGGACTGCTACCAGACTAAGCTTTCATTTGTGAAAATACTTATAGTTCTGTACTATGCATGGCAGTAGGTTTGTTCTGACCTAGTACGTCTGACATTTCTGTGGATCAGGTTCCATTTTGAACATTTGGAAAGGTGGCAGCCCTATAGGACCTATATGAAGAGATGTCAGATTTGGCAAGGCAACACATACCCACAGCCAGTAGAAAATAGACTGCTTCACCGGTTTGCATAATTAAAGGTTATTCTTGTAGTATTATAGTTGCTAATAGTGTTTCCTATAACATCTAGGTGTTTCAGATACAACATAATAATTTTCTGCAACCACTACAGACAATATATGGATTCTTTGCCCTAAATCACAGGCCATGTGCCATACTAACATTTATTTTGCAGGACACAACTGCCCAAAGGGGAGTGTCCCTCGCAAAGGTGAACAGGTGGTAACCCCAACCTATTATGCTATCATCTATCTAAGGTAGTCGGCGGAATAAGTACTTTCCGTCACTAGCAGACCTCACATACAAATGGGGGAGAATGAACACTGAATCAGGGACACTGCATAACACCCTCAGGGACACATTTAGATGATTGGTACTATTAACCTGACACACTGACAGTCCCAGAGCATATGTATTCATACACATTTGTCGAGGTACATGCTGTTTATAATTCATACATGTTGTCAATAGTCATTACTTGTATTCTGCCACCTGTCCACCTAATATCACTAGTTCTGGAAGGGTTTAGTTGGGACTGTGATAGATTCTGATTCGTAATCATGGACATCCATGACAATCAGATACAGTTCACTGATATAGTCCCTATGTGATCCCCCAATGGTTTACGGACTATCCAGTAGATGTGCTCTTAAGGTTTGGGAGGTATGGGCATCTGCTATACCCACATAGGAATATTAATTACTTCCATGGTGTGGGCCTAATACATCTCTGCCAACCAACACCTGCACACTTAGGCCCATGATTGCATACCCATGATTCCCCTACCTGACACCCCTATACAGCACTCATCCTTACTGTGAGCTCAGCAGGGGTATGAACACACCCTTACACACCTCCCACTCTCCCCGTGTCGGGATACATGTCGTACGTTTTGTCAACCCATGTGTTATCAGACTTGCACAACCTACTGTTCCATGTACAGCTACATCCTGGTCGCATCAATCATCATATGGTTGCCTAAAAGTGAAATTTTTGGTGTCGCACAAGGGACCCCGTGATCCATGTTTAAAGTGTAGACCTTTTAGATATCTCCCACTGGTAGTTTCCTGCCGGTGGTCTGGAAAGCAGTGGTGTATTTACCTGTATTGCGTGCATCACTGGCCTAGCTGGGGAAGTGTGGGAGGTAAACATTTGTTTATTGGACCTCCCACTAACATATGCCCAGTCTGAACATATATTACCCGTAATTGCTGTAACGTAACCTAGGTATGTACATGTGTATATCTACAGTAAATATATATATATATATATATATATATATATATATATATATATATATATATAATATATATATTCTTTGTGTGTATATAGGTGTGTGTGTGTATATATATATATATATATATATATATATATATAATATATATATTCTTTGTGTGTATATATGTGTGTGTGTATATATATATATATATATATATCTATATATATATAGATATATATATATATATACACACATCTGTGTGCCCGTTGACCAATACATTCCCCGGCCATATGCACTTACACATGCGTATTGGGTTTTATATATGGTTCACCAGCATACTATTGCCTTAGTCATTATGACAATCGACACTTCACTCCGGTTATCTCATAATCGGTATTTAGCACATTATACAGCAGACAGATGTCGTAATATGTTCATGTACGGATTACCGATGGTAATTGGGATGTGATACAGTGTCATTTCATCTGTTCCTTGTCTGCACAGCCTATTATTCCAGCTACTGCCTTTGTTTGTCTATGCACATTCATATTATTTCTGTCAATAAATGGAATGCATGTGTTACAGAGAATGTACTTCAACATATTGTTGTCTGCATGTGCGTATGCATATATACCTATTACGTACTAGCTGACCTATATGAGGATGTCCATTGGAACCGGCCCAACCAACCCTGGCACTCATGGATCCATAATTGCATACCCATAGTTCCTCTACCCCACCCGTGTTGAGTTTCTACGCGTATCAGCCATTATCCACTTGATATCACAGCCATGACAGACCTTTACACATTGCCCTCTACAGAGCATTTGGGGCCCTACACACATTTTGTCCCACCTCATGTATTCACAGGGTCTCCCGCCATTTATATTTGCACATACGTGCCTTTCCTGGTGTTATGGATTACGGCCATTTGCTGTTTACAAGTATGGGTGGTCCCAACATGGACTACATTCTGTCTGTGTGTAATGTAGACGTAGCAGTTCAACAATGTTATGCCCACTGGTAGAACCCTGCCTGTGGTGTGAATAGCGGTGCTCTACTCACTCTTGGGCAGCTACATGACTACAGTATCGGGTATGACTGACCATTAGGTGACGGCATGGCGTTCGACTGTATGGAATCGGTGGCCTGTCCAGTGAGTTAATCATATTATATGCGTGTTCCTCATATAATCTGCTCCCATCTGGCTGATACATGGGAACCGATACTCTGCAATGCAGACAAGTAAATGTGTTTTGGGACCCACATCCATCTGCTGGGTCATGCTACCGCATACCTATTGTAGGTTTGCCACCTTTTAAATTGGCCGAGGTGAGACTTTAGGATTAACACCTGTCCCACTTTGCGTGAGACAGTCCATCCTTAGGCATATGTGTCATGCGAAAATAATCAAGACATAGCAAATGTCCTGATTACAGGACAATATTATATTCTACATTTCTCTAATAGTTGCATGTAACAGTTATTGTACATATGACACTTCTAAACGTTATGTGAAGTAGCATAAGCAACTGGACTGCTACCAGACTAAGCTTTTATTTGTGAAAATACTTATAGTTCTGTACTATGCATGGCAGTAGGTTTGTTCTGACCTAGTACGTCTGACATTTCTGTGGATCAGGTTCCATTTTGGACATTTGGAAAGGTGGCAGCCCTATAGGACCTATATGAAGAGATGTCAGATTTGGCAAGGCAACACATACCCACAGCCAGTAGAAAATAGACTGCTTCACCGGTTTGCATAATTAAAGGTTATTCTTGTAGTATTATAGTTGCTAATACTGTTTCCTATAACATCTAGGTGTTTCAGATACAACATAATAATTTTCTGCAACCACTACAGACAATATATGGATTCTTTGCCCTAAATCACAGGCCATGTGCCATACTAACATTTATTTTGCAGGACACAACTGCCCAAAGGGGAGTGTCCCTCGCAAAGGTGAACAGGTGGTAACCCCAACCTATTATGCTATCATCTATCTAAGGTAGTCGGCAGAATAAGCACTTTCCGTCACTAGCAGACCTCACATACAAATGGGGGAGAATGAACACTGAATCAGGGACACTGCATAACACCCTCAGGGACACATTTAGATGATTGGTACAATTAACCTGACACACTGACAGTCCCAGAGCATATGTATTCATACACATTTGTCGAGGTACATGCTGTTTATAATTCATACATGTTGTCAATAGTCATTACTTGTATTCTGCCACCTGTCCACCTAATATCACTAGTTCTGGAAGGGTTTAGTTGGGACTGTGATAGATTCTGATTCGTAATCATGGACATCCATGACAATCAGATACAGTTCACTGATATAGTCCCTATGTGATCCCCCAATGGTTTACGGACTATCCAGTAGATGTGCTCTTAAGGTTTGGGAGGTATGGGCATCTGCTATACCCACATAGGAATATTAATTACTTCCATGGGGTGGGCCTAATACATCTCTGCCAACCAACACCTGCACACTTAGGCCCATGATTGCATACCCATGATTCCCCTACCTGACACCCCTATACAGCACTCATCCTTACTGTGAGCTCAGCAGGGGTAT
>NC_056750.1:55012662-55050162 GCF_019279795.1 Protopterus annectens | reverse complement strand
AAGGACACCTTGGACTACAAATGGGCAGATTTTGGGTGAATGCTCTGACCATTGGTAGAGTTGCCACCTTTTCATATGGCCAGTTTGGGATATATTCGGGACACACATCAGATTTTACAGGCCAACACATACCCATGGTCAGTACAATGGATAGTACTTTTGTTTTATGCCTAAATGTAAGCTTATTGTTGTAGCAGTTTAGCTGCTTCTTCTGTTTCATTTACTTGCTTATTCTGTTTCTTGTAACATGTAGGTATGTTACATATGGAAATAACTATTGTATGTAACCATTACATAAGATGTGGGACATAATTATTACCTACGATCGCAGGATATTTTACATTTATAATGGTTTTGGTATAGACACAACTGCCAGAGGGGGACTGTCCCTCACAATGTGGGACAGGTGGTAACCCTGGCTATTGGTGGCGTGCTAACACGATGCTTTTTGCTTCCACTTGGTATAACTAACAATACTACAATAGAATGCAGGCACGGGGTTTTAAATGTCATTTGTTTGAGGGATGGGGACTCAATATTCAGCTACGTGCATTTGTGTTTGCTTCTTATTTTTGTGTTCGCAAAACTGTCTTGCATGCTTTGCAGATGTTTCAGTATACACGGACACTGACAGGTGTGATTACTATTGGAGGCAGGCTGTACTATTCAGCATTTTAAGTTGCACGTAAACAGCTGACATGTCCATGCCTCCATGTGGCACTTGGACATGCCCCATGCACTCACGCACGTTTCCTATGCACGTGGATGTGATGGCAGTGCGCCTTCATTAATATGCATTTGGTGCTACTGCGCTATCTCTACGCCGCACGGTCGGCGCAAGCCTAACACCATCCTTGCGCCGAGCTTCATGAATCCTGGGGAAAGAGTTTTCAGGGCCTCCCTTACATGTCAACCAATTGTAATGCTTCTTGAAAACTTTTGTTAAATTATTTAATTTCTCCATTGGCCTCAAAGTAGTATAAAGATAAGTTTTGGTGGGTAATATTAATTCTATAAAGACTAGAATTTCTCTGACACAAGCTGTGAACCACTGTCTTTAATAAGGTAATTCTGATTATCTTGGTTGACAAAAACATAGAAAAGAAAGTCATTACTGCTGCAAATGTATCTTGTAACTTAAACAGGACTTCTGGCATTTCTTATAGTGTTAGGATATGGTAACACCAAAAAGTAGGTCATAGGTGTATCAGGGTAGGTTGCCGCTATGTTCCAGTTTTTCCTCACGGTGAATCTGGAAAAGGCACTAGCTAAAGAGGAGGACTGTGTATAATACATGTTTTACCATGATATAGGCATTATTACACAAGACTGAATAGAGGTTTCCACTTGCTTAGCAACTCCTGGTCACAGTATATGTAATCTAGTCTCTCTTTTGTCTATACTATTCCTTGCAAGGTGCAAAGGATCTTCTTTCGGTGCATCTGGTACAGACATTTATTGTGACCTACATATTTTCAGACATCAACCAGGGATATTCCATGTCAAGTTCTTCAGTAAGCATGAGGGTCTGAACTCAAAAACTCCTTTATTATGCCAGCCATTTTTTGCTGAAGGAATTCACACATGCATTTGAATTGAACATGTAAAGCAGGCATTTTTGAGTTCATTTGTAACATCAGATGGAATCACCTGTTAAAGGCAATAACTTCCACATTATCATCAGGTATGCGCTTGTCAAAAGGTAATGCTAAGTGGAATAAGCGGTCAGCTGTAACATTTACTAAACCATAGCTGAAATGAATGAGTCTACCTGATGATGTGATGGTATACTTTCCCACTTTTGTTAACCATTTACTTATAAGAAGTGTAGTTAATGAGCTATTGTCAATTCAAAATATAAATTCACATCTCTGCAAGTACATACTCCACTTTTCTTTCTTCTAAAACAAATAAGGGCTTCTGTTTTGTCACTAGACTATTTCCTTTTTGTTTTAGTAGCAGTTCTGGATTTAAAAGCTACAGTTTTCTCTCTTTTATTTGCATGACAGAGTATAAAAATGGCACCGAGTCCATAGTATGAAGCATTAGTAATAGTTACGATCAGTAACAAGGGATCATACAGTGTTAGCACGGAACAATTTATAACCAATTGTTTTACTGTCTCACAGCTTTGTTGTGCAGCAACAAGCCATATAGCACTTAGAGACTGTTGATGTAATACTTTTGGGATTCCATAACTAAACCATAGTTAGTAATGCATTAGGCATAGCATAAAGTTAAGAGTAAGAAACATTTGATATTTGTACACCAAATGGTGCCAGTGCCTTTGTGACCAGGACCGGCCTTTGGTCAACTGGTGCCCTAGGCAAAAGGTCTTCACAGTGCCCCCCACACTACCTGGTGCCCGTGTTATGGTCTACCTACACCATCCAGATTACTGGAAAAGCACCCCTGCTAGAGCGGATCTATATTATATTCTCAAAAGCCGACAATGTTGAATCTGACATTGTCGACACGAGAATACTGAATGCTCAGAATCTCAAGTGTGTAAATGGAAATCTCCGTAAGGGGATATTTCTATTTACTGCAATGTAGTGCGGTCTCAGAGTTGGTATATTTAAGTAGCGGGGGTGTGGGGGGTGCAGGGGGGTTTGACCCTTGCTTAAACCTGTTAGGGTACTTTTTTCTTTTCTTTTTTGTCTTTTTATAAGGTCGATGTTTGAAGACATTGACCATATGGTGTCGACCATATGTTGTTCGATGTTTTCAAATGTCGATCTTATAATATAGACCCGCTAGAGTGGCGCCCTAGATGGCCATCTAGCTGGCTTATGCCTAAGGCCAGCTATTTGTGTGACAGCTGTTTCATGCTTGGACCAGGTATTAAGCTTCTTGAGATATTTTACTTCCCAGGAAAGATAGCTGTTCTTTTCTAAAGTTATGTTCGGAAAAATATCATCTTTAATCCACCTGAGTGGATGTAATGCAAAACACTTTTAAGATGCCTGGCATACATTTCCAGTAGGGCTCCATAGACAGTGATGCTAAACAGTTTGCACTGTATGTCAGGTAAATTTCTCATAATGGAAGATATCAGCCTATGGAAGCAGCAGGTGTTGAAGCAAGACCGTATGACACACATTGAAATGAAACAGGCCTTTACCTGTAATGAACACAGTGAGGTTTCTGCTTTCTTCATGCAGTAACTCCTGATAATAAACACTTTATAGGAAAATCTCTTGCTGTCAGAGTTCAATAGACAATGGTCAATGACAGCTACCTTCACGGGCTTAGACAGATCGACAGAGAGATAAATATCTCTTTTTTTCATTTTCCAATACAGTTTGTGATACCCACTGAAATGTGTTGGCTCTTTCAATTAAATCTAGTTCTACTAACTTGTTTAGCTCCTGTGAAAAAAGTCCATTTTAAAAAGTATGGAAGCCATGCTATTGTGTGTCATGTGTTCCACATAAGAACATATATACAATAGTAGTCAAGCAATCATAAGAACTATAAGATGCACAGCCATAAAAAGTTAAAAGTAGACAGACTTAAACATGCATACCTCCCTTTTCAAGCACTTAATGCTTGCCCCCTCACTCAAATCAAGCAGGGCTGTATGGCAGTCCTGGTGTAAATGTATGTTGACCCATTCAATCATCAAGAATAGCGGCAGTCAAAGGAGTCCTTTGGTTTTCTTGTAGTGGAAACTTATTCCAAAAGCTGGGAATACGGTAAGTTATGAACCTGTCTCTCCAGTGAGTCTCATTTATTTGCTAGTGTAGATTTAGGTTCCTAGCGTGAGTGTTTGTAGAGCCACTGATTTTGTAATGGAAGAGGAGATTAAATATAATTGGATCTTTCATGGCTTGAAAAGTAATGCACAGAGGCTACTCACTATAATTACAGTTTTGTTAATCCATTACAATAGAAGAAAGATTTAAGGACTTTCAAAACATAACAAATGTACATACATGCATAGAATAATAATGATATGACAGTTAATCAAAACATACCAAATGTACATACATACAATAATAATGTTATGACAGTTAAAACATAACATATTTACATACATACATTGATTAATAATGATATGACAGTTAATGAGAGAACATAATAAATGTACATACATACATTGAATAATAACAATATGACAGTTAATCAAAACATAACACATGTGCATACATACATAGAAAAATAACAACATGACAGTTAATCAAAACATAAATGTACATACATACATAGAATAATAACAATATGACAGTTAAAACATAACAAATGTACATACATACATACAATAATAACAATATGACAATCAAAATATAACAAATGTACATACATACATACAATAATAATATGACAGTTAATCAAAACATGACAAATGTACATACATACATAGAATAATAATTATATGACAGTTAATGAGAGAACATAATAAATGTACATACATACATAGAATAATAACAATATGACAGTTAATGAGAGAACATAATAAATGTATATATACATACAATAATAATATGACAGTTAATCAAAACATAACAAATGTACATACATACATAGAATAATAATAACAATATGACAGTTAATGAGAGAACATAATAAATGTACATACATACATAGAATAATAACAATATGACAGTTAATGAGAGAACATAAATGTACATACATACATACATACATCGAATAATAATGATATGACAGTTAATCAAAACATAACAAATGTACATACATACATACAATAATATGACAGTTAATCAAAACATGACAAATGTACATACATACATAGAATAATAATTATATGACAGTTAATGAGAGAACATAATAAATGTACATACATACATAGAATAATAACAATATGACAGTTAATGAGAGAACATAATAAATGTACATACATACATAGAATAATAATATGACAGTTAATCAAAACATAACAAATGTACATACACACATAGAATAATAATAACAATATGACAGTTAATGAGATAACATAATAAATGTACATACATACATAGAATAATAACAATATGACAGTTAATCAAAACATAACAAATGTACATACATACATAGAATAATAAAAATATGACAGTTAATGAGAGAACATAATAAATGTACATACATACATACAATAATAACAATATGATAGTTAATCAAAACATAACAAATGTACATACATACATAGAATAATAATAACAGTATGACAGTTAATGAGAGAACATAATAAATGTACATACATAGAATAATAACAATATGACAGTTAATCAAAACATAACAAATGTACATACATACATAGAATAATAACAATATGACAGTTAATGAGAGAACATAATAAATGCACATACATACATAGAATAATAACAATATGACAGTTAATGAGAGAACATAAATGTACATACATACATACAATAATAATGGCATGACAGTTAATGAGAGAACATAATAAATGTACATACATACATAGAATAATGATATTACAGTTAATCATAACATAATAAATGTACTTACATGCATACAATAATAATGATATGACAGTTAATGAGAGAGCATAATAAATGTACATACATACATAGAATAGTATAGTAATGATATGACGGTTAATCAGAAAACATAATAAATGTATATAGATACATAGAATAGAATACTATAGTAATGATATGACAGTTAATCAAAACATGTATTAGTAGTATAGCAGCAGACACCTAGAAGTTAAAATTTTCCTGTAGAACTACCTGTGAAACTCTACCCAGTAACTCAGTGATTGTAGAGAAACTACTTTGCATGCTGAGAAGTACAGAACAACTAGCATGCACATTGAGGAGCAATGCCCCTTAAATTTAGTATTGCTCCCAAAAGTACTCTTAGTTGTTATCTTTTAACCCCTTATGTGCCAGATTTTTGTAGCCCACCTAATAATAAAAGACCTGACATCATAGAGATGCACTTTCTAATTTCTTCACAGCCGGTTTGGTGGACCTGGGTATCTGGAGACAATGCAGCAATTTTCTTCTGTTCTCTGACAATCATTTAATATTCAGGACATTTATAGAGACAAAATGTCACTGGAAGCAAAGCTCCCACTTATAAGCACACAGAATAAAAATCAGGTTGTTAGAAAAGCACATGCTACACCCACCACATGTAATACACACCTCACATATAGATCAACTTATGCTGAAACATTTAAATGCAAACTTCCCAAACAACAAAGACCTCCCAGACACTCCACCTGCAAAAATTATCATAAACACTGAATAAAAGCACAGTCACACCCAGTGGAGTCTCAACTAAAAACCCTATAAGGAAAGCCAACACACTACTCAGGACTCTAGACATAGGAGACTCCATTGTGCAACATATTGATGCCCCACTCACCAGGCTGGGCAAAGTGAATATAACAGTCTGTGGCTTATTGGGAGTGAGGATCTGCCAAATTACACAAACACTCAAGTCATTGCACCACAGGAACCAGTATGACTCAGACATAGTCCATGTAGGTATAAATTAAATGAGACATACCTCCCTACAATATATGAAGAGACACATAAGAGGTGCTAGGCAATGTGTCACATGGTGGTATGTGCCTAGCACTAAGCAACAGTCTATATTCATAAAGGAGGATGCCACAATATGAACAAAAGGTGATTTACTTTAATAATTAGCTTATATTCTGGTGTCATTCTGAGGGGATACAATATTTGTCAGCAGGGAAGGATATGGTTAACAAACCACATTGCTTTGCCAAGGATATTCTGCACCTATTCCTTCCAGACTTTTGACTATTGGCTAAAACATTGTCCTCAGGGCTCTGTGCTGGGTATGCTCCTCTTTGGCATCTACTTCTCGGACATCAAGGCCAACATCAAGGGCCTCTGGCTGACCAAGTTTGCAGGCAATTGCTAACAAGGAGGATTCATAGAATCTACACAAGATATTAATAATTTACAGGAAGGTCTAATGCAAACAAATGACTGGTGCTAAAGCAGTGTCTTAAAACTCAATGCCAAGAAATGCATAATAGTAACTTTTTGAAAGTTGGTCAGTATTGGAAACTACCTCATTGATTAAACATGTCTAAGAATAGGTGAAGTAGCCATTGAGTTTGGGACAGATGTAGAGAGTTACCTGGCCTTCAACCAGCATGTGTCTAAAGTAGTGAGAAAGTTGCTCATCTTATAAGTAAAGGCATGGCATCTATGTCCAGGAAGGTAATTGTGCCACCGTATTTAGCCCTCATCATTAGACTTATCATTGAGAACAATGATCACTTCAGTATTGAATGAGCAGGACATGCAACAACTTGAACATTCACAGAGGTTCCTCATAAAAAGAATGCAGGGCATGAACACAATGTCCTATACAGATCACATCAAAGCCTTATCTCTATGCTCTGTTTCTTATAGCCTGCTGAGAGGTGAACTATGCCTGGCATACAAAACATCCTTGGATCCCACTCTGATGGACCTTTTGTATATTCACAGAACCAACAGCATCGGAAGTGCCAGATCTAATGACCTAATCTTTGCTTGTGACATAAATAAGACATGTTGGAGGGACAGGTATGTTTCTCCCAGAATCCCCATTTTCTGAAATAGACTTCCCATACATGTGAGACAGAGCCCTTCCCTAATTCTATTCAAGAGTAACCTGGACCAGTGCATAGGAAATTGAAAATTCACCTCTGGTCTGGCTCCTTTGACTCTGATGGACAGAAGTAATGATTAAATAATGACCTAGCTTAACACAGACCTTTTAAAATAACCTGTAAAGCACAGTAACTCATGGGATGCATTTGGGTAGGATGGCTAGGCTTCTGATTGTCATTAGCCTAGTATACACATATGAATCTGTTAACCTGTATAATAGTGATAGATACTTAATTTGATAGCCTTTGAAATGATTGCTCAGACACTGACTCCACTAGCCAGTGAGCTACTGGGTAATAGAAATAAGTACTCAATAATTTATATGTAGTGGAAAATGGCAACATGGGCAACATGAATGTATGGTCACAATCAGTATGATTTTATGAGTGGTTAAAGAAGCCCCTGAAGTTGTGTAAAACTGGTTTCTTTTTGCCACTGTAAGCATGAAGTTTAAATACAGTCTTGGCTGTATAATTACCATTTGCAAGTTGAAGACTGCAGCTTTATATATAAAAGAACAGTGCTTTTGAAAATATATTTTCACCAAGAGAATCCTTAGGGATGAAGGCATTATTTCCCTAAAATATGGTGGTCTCAAAATTTATGTTATGCAGTAGGTGTGGGCTGCATAGTCACCACCATCTAAGAAGATATATATTTCACCCATCTCAATATGCTTTATTCAGGAAAATATTTATGTACAACAATTTGGTATGTACCTCACAAGACATCTGCCACAGCTGGAAAAGCCACAGAAATACCTCACTAAAAGAATCACAGGCCTAAAGCAGATGCCATATGCTGACCGTCTAAAAAAAAAAAAACTTTAGCTATACTCTGTGACATATTGTCTACTCAGAGATGATCTCTGCTTAAAATACAAGGCCATGTCAAACCCTGAGCTGTTGGACATGCTCCACTTAAAGAAATCCTAATCCCTCAGAGCCACAGGCTCCAGGGATCTAAACCTTATCATCACAATGAACAAAACGTGCTGGAGGGATAGGTTCCTGACCCAGAGACTCCCCATACTCTGGAATAGACTGCCCACACATGTCAAGCAGAGTGCCTCATTGGCCCTCTTCAAAAGGAACCTTGATGGTTGGATGGGAGATAGGAAATTCACCCCGGGGATCATGTCAGTCGCCCTGCTAGACAGGGGCCCAGAGAAGTAAATATTGTGGGAAGAAATTTCCAGGGAATTGTTATGGCTAGGCTTGCATAGGCCTTAGGGCCGATTGCCTAGTACCAACCTATGAACCTATGAACCTATGAACAAAAGTAGAATATTCAGATCCTGTTGAAGCAATGAGCATATACAGGGTTTCATTCTGATTTTGATTTCTTAAACCAGAAACATGTTCAAGGATTCCTTCTTAGATTTCTGGTTAATATTATCAACATTAAACAAATATAAATGCTTCACAGGCACTGAATGTACTCATTATAACTTTACACTGTGATTCAATTTAGTTAAATTACGTCACTGGGGTGACTGAAGATGATTCACTAGTCTTAATAATTTTGTATGTACTGTCCCTAATGTAGTTAGTATTAACTTTAAGTCAGCTGTTCTGTTTCTCTTGTTAAGAATACTATCTGAGTTGTTTTATTTTAATAATTTTTGGTCCCCTCAGACCTGCCATTACCAGCCCGGCTCCCAGTGCCACATTACCAGCATTCTTCCTACCTCCCCAGATTTTTCTCTATTGCTGCTGCAGCTGGTCATGGATCTTGTGGGTATTCTGAGGGCTCAGCCATCTGTGTTTCTGCCCAGTACTTTTTTTACTTTATATATACCCTACCAACTTTTCTCTTTCCCTACCTCTCATGCTTATTGCTTCTGTCCAGGGGCAACTCCCTCTTTGGACCATGCCATCTCTTTGGGGAACATGACCAATGAGCACCTTTCTCCCAGGGCAGGCACACCCATATCTCCCTGCTGCTACATAAGTCACCTGAGCCTTTAATTGCACTCTGGTCATCTGGGCTTTAGTTCATGCTTTATCCCTCTATATGACACCAGAGTGGCTAATTACTGTCTGAACGCTCATTAGTTGTTTTTGTCTAAGTATTTGTACTTGCTTATCTGTATCAGCTCATGGCTGTAAAGGGTCTTTGGACTAGACCACTTGCCTGGTAAACAATTAAATAAATAAAATAAAAATGACGCATATAAAAAGCTGAAACTACATGTTTAAAAAAAGGTTTTGTGAATGTTGTTACAGTGAAGCCAGGAACCACAGCAGACACAAACCAATATACAAAACATTTTTAATGATTAAGACCATTTTTAAAACTACAATCCACTCTGCTACAGGCCCTGTGAGGAGCTCAGTGTCTCTCCAGTAAGTGTTTTACAACTGTATATGTTTATGTTGAATTGTGTTAGATATCTTATACATAAGATGTTCTGTTCGACTCTCAGCTAGAGCGTCTTCTGTGTGGAGACATGCGTGAATGGGCGTACCTTCGTTGAAGGTTGTGCATCAGGGCCAGCAACTCGGCATGTAAAAATCTACTGCCAATCATTAGCAGACCAGAGTTCTGCTGTGGTGACCCCTAACTGGAAAAAGGTGAAAGTCACAACATTGGAAGTTACTATGGCATGCTAGCATTTTGTCTGCACCAAGTTGTTTTTAGTATAATAGTATGGTCTATTTGCATAGCTGCACCTTGTTCAATGTTATTCATGTAAATGTGTTGTGTGTAGAAAGCTCATACTGGTGAATAATTATTTCTATATAATTGTGCTGTTACTGGTGGATAGAATCACATTAGACAACCTCGACAGAGTGCTGCTCGCTATATTTTTATCTGTGACTGCATAACTGTCTGATGAGGTTTCTTCTAACAGATGTTTTTCCAATTGGCTCAGTCTGCATATACTAGTAGTTGGTTCAAGACATATTTTCCTGCATGTAGTAGCTATTTGCTCAATTGTTTTTTATAATCTTTATAATATATCTTTACCATCTCAAAGTGCTTACTCCTCTCTGTACTCTTCTTTTCTAGACCTAACACCACTCTAAGTATTCAACTGCGGTACCACCTTTAACATTCTTATAAGAAAAGCGCAGTCCAGGTCTGAACTGTCTGCAAACAGCTGAAGTTAACTTTGAGTATGTGTCTACCTGTTTGAGCTAATATTCATTTCCCCCTGGAGAGCACTCTGCTTTGGCTTGTAAGCAGCACCCCCCCCCCACACACACACACACACACACACTCATGTTCCACTTTCTCTCTTATTCCCTTCTATTAGCAAATGGTATCCATAACTGATCAATACTGTGTGTTTGTTAATTTAAACTGAGACCAGAGTAGCCTACTGATACAAGGTTATCCTGTTTTTCCACCTGATAAATGGTTAAGAAATGACTTACAGTTTCAGAGCAGTCCTTGGTCAATTCTGATTGTTTCTTAAACACAAACTTGTCTTTGCTTTGGCTCATTAGCAGCAGTACAAAAGAACTGCCTGCTCACACCCTTGTTCTCCCCCTTCCCTGTTTATTACCTTAAGCCAATTCCAAAGTTAATAAATATTACCTGTGGCAGGCACCATTTTTAAAACTACAACCACCCTTTGTCACTATCGTATGTTCATTTATCAGTTTACTCTGTTACCTGATTGTTTCCAGCCCCCTCTTAAGAGCAACTAACAGGGTCTGTACCTGCTTCGCTCTCCACCCTGACCCTATAACCTCCCGCCCCCAGTGGTCCTACCTTTATTACACTCACAAACCCCTCCCATCTTTCCAATAGCCAACCACAGCACTAACCCAACACTACCTCTTCCATCTTCCCACTACTATCACATCTCCTCAGCTAACATGTACAAGCATACCTTACCTATGCTCACTGCATGCACTTTCCTTGCATATCTTACATCCTACCAAAGATCCATCATTCCCCCACTCAACCACTAGCACTGTACTACTACTCACACCACCACTCATGTCTTACCCTCACTCAGCTCCCCTCCCACCAACTTAAGAACCATCCCTATGCACCCCCCACATATTCTACCAACTATATTACTCAAACATAAAGCATCCCTATAACTTAACATAGTAACCCTCCCACCATACCTATTACCCACAGAGCATAATCATAAAGTTTCCCTAATAAACAAACACATTCAAAAACTGAGAAAACTAATAACGTCATGCCTATCAAAACAAGCCCTAAGTGGAGACATCCACCCCAACACTGACCCTACCATCTCCAACCCCAATCCTCATAATCAGACTAGAAACCACAACTTCTCCCATGTCACAGCCAATAGAAAGCCAAGTAACTTCCTTCTACTTAGCCTAAATATTAGAAGTATATCCAACAAAGTCCATGAACTTCATGCCACCATAGACGTGTACTCCCCAGATATAGTCATCCTGACAGAAACCTGGTTAAAACCTCACATTACCAGTGAGCAAATACTCCCTACCGGTTACGGCAAACTAAGAGTAGACCAGCTAAACAAGAAAGGAGGCGGTGTAGCTATAATATTTAAACAGCATCTAAACATCCAGATCTTAAAATCATCAGCTCCACAAATAGACAATGAAGAAATAATATATACCAACTTCAAAATAAACCAAAACAAAACCATCAACATAATCGGATGCTACTTCCCACCTGGCTAAAACATCCCTCCACTAGAAAACCTCCTCAGCTAGTCTACCCACCGTCTCCCCCAAGAAACTATAATTTTAGGTGATTTCAATATTGACTGGCAATCCTGTTCTGGGAACCATCAAACCCATCATGTAAACCTTCATGGCTTCACCCAACTAGTCCAGTTGCCAACCAGGATAAATAAAAACTACAGCAAGCACACTACCCTGGATTGGATACTAGTCAGTAAGAACCCCAGTCATATATAACAGGTTGCTTATCAGATAGCCTCAGTGATCACTCCCCAACATTCCTACTCAAAAAATACCTATACCAAGCTAAACCTGTCATCTACCACAAATACGTAAAAAACTAAACTTTAACCCACTCTCATTCATCTCATCCCTCAAAGAATGTAACTGGCATCCTCTAAAGTACCTCAGTCTTGATGACGCAGTTGAATTTTTTAATACTACCTTCCTAAGCATCCTTAATTACCATGCCCCCATAAGACTTTCCAGAACCAAAGCACAACCCTCCCCATGGCTACAGAAAAGCACTAAGTTAGAAATGAAAAACAGGGATAAAGTCTGGGAGCACTGGCGCAAATCCAAAACCCCCACAACTAGACAGAAATTCCTATAACTACACAGTAGAGTCAAAAAGCTAATAAAATAGGACAAATTCCAATACTACCAGTCTGTCCTAGACTCCTCCCAACACAGCCACAAACAATTCTGGTCCTCCATAAACTCCATCCTCCACCCAGGTAAAGTCAGTACCCTTCCTCCTAACATCCCTCCACCGAAAATATTGCTACCTCATTCAACACACACTTCACACAAACCATACTATCACTAGCTAAACAACATAACCCCCTCCCCTCCAACCACACCTTCAACTAGTAATCTCCCCACTGCCTTCTCTTTTTCTCCGGTACCTACCTCCAACATAAAAAAACTCCTAACTAAACTTAAGCCCACCAAATTAGCAGCAGACAACCTCCCAAGTGAATACCTACAAATCACAGCTGATGCTCTGGCCTACCCAGTATCAATCTTGATTAACTGATCTCTGTCAGAAAGTTATGTTCCCACACTGTGGAAAGTATCACATATAATTCCCCTCCACAAAGGCGGCCCCTCCACAGAACTAACTAATTACCACCCCATAGCTATTCTCTCTCCACTCTCCAAAATACTAGAGAGATGCATACACTCTCAGGTCTCAGACTACCTCCTTACTAACAACATCCTTTCCAGTACTCAGCATGGTTTCTGACCAAATCATAGCACCACCATTGCCTTACTCTCCTTTACTAACACTATCCTTCAGCATAAAAACAATGGCTATCTCTCCTCTGCTACTTTCCTAGACCTATCTAAAACATTTGACATGGTCCCACGCAAACAACTCTTCTCTGTCCTCAATAACCTATCCTTCTCTCAATCAGTCACCATCTGGTTTCAGAGTTACCTTTCTGACCACCAACAATCCATTGTATGGCAAAATGACATATCTGCCCAACTACCTGTCTCCATAGGTGTTCCCCAAGGATCCATCCTTGGACCCCTACTCTTCTCTGTTTTCACCAATAATCTAGCCTCTGCCACCAAACATGACACACTCATACAATATGCAGATGACTCAACCATCATCTGCTCAGCCCAGTCCCTACCCAAACTGCAAAAAGTCACACAGGAAGTCTTTTCCTCCATTGAAACTTGGTTATTCAATGCCCAGTTAATACTCAACCCAAACAAAACTAAACTACTCATCTTCCAACCCATCAAACATACTCAAATCAACTCTCACTTTAACATCACAGCAAAAGACAACACCACTATATACCCAAATGAACACACCAAATTGCTAGGAGTGGAAAAAGATAATAAACTAAAATTTGACATTCACATATCCATGACCATAAAAAAAGTCCACAAAAAAATAGGAGCATTATACAGAAATAAGCAACTTCTCACCAAAGCAGCAAAGATTTCAATAGCAAATTCCCACCTTATCTCCACCCTACTTTATGCCTCTTCAGTATATACCAACCTAAGGCAATGCGATCTAAACAAACTAGAGACCTGCTACAACAAAATCGCCAAATTCGCCACAGGGGCATCCTACCGTACTCACCATTATTTCTCACTTGCTGAACTGGGCTGGCTTGAACTCCCTCACCTCCTTCAATGGTATCAACTCTCACTCGCTCACAAACTAGTAAACCATCCACTAAATGTCCCATCCCTCCAGAAGCTACTCCAACCTTATTGCACCACCAGACCACTAAGATCCAGCAACAAAACTCACTTGCAGATCACTAAAGCCAGTAACTCTGCTGGTGAAGCACTATTCTCTTGCGCCTTAGCCAAATTATGGAACTCCCTCCCACCCGCAATTACCTCCGTACCATCATGCACCGACTTCAAAACTTTACTAAAAGCACACCTAAAAACATGCTGGCTATGCCCTTGCAACTCCCACTCTAATATCACCCACCCCATCCAACCACTACCTTTCTTTCCACCCCACTAACTACCTTGATTATAGCAAGCTCAGATGCTCATAAGCCTATTACTTATTATACAGCAGGAACTTCTTATTGTAACATTTGTTAATGTCTGTTATGTACTTCGCAGATAAAGATTCTAGTTGTCTACTGATGTACTATGTTCTTCATCTGTAAATATGGTTGTAATTAATTGCTATGTTAAATTGTTAATCGCTATGTATTCCAATGTAACTACTGTCTGTTTATTTTAACTGTGAAGCTTTTCTCCCTGGGCCTCCGCTGAAAATGGACCTACGTCCAGTCGGACACTCCCGGTCAACAAATGTAAATAAATAAATAAATAAATAAAGTGCTTTTGTCAAGGTGAAAGACTTCATCAGAATGACCATAATAATTAAAACACTTGTTTAAATAATCCACCCCAAAATCACATTGGTTAAAAGTAAAACATCGCTTCCTGTATTAAATAATCAATGAAAAAATATAAAAATACTTAATACACTACTATTAAAAGGACTAATAAATCACATGAATAACATTGATTTCAGCTTAAGTACTGAGCTTATAGAAACCCTGTCATTAAGACCAGGAGCCTGACAGGCATTGATTTTAATCTGCCATTTGAGCTCCATGAATTCTAAGAATTCATCTGAGGATCGCCCCCCACACACACACTTTGGACCCAAATCAACTCGATCAACTATAAAAAATTTAAAAGTGTGTAGTGGAAAAAGGCAAATTTGTCTATACAATGCATTGTTCTCGTTCTTATGCTTAATGTTATATGTGTGTGGTAGATTCTCTGTCTCAGTGCCCTGATTGTCTTTCTTACATAGTAGGCATCACAGGAATCACATAATGCAACATAAACTACACCTTTGGAATAACAAAAATGTTTCCTACGTGGGGTAATATATCCATAATTTTTAATTTTGATCTTGTTGGTATCTATCATGAATGGGCACTGTGAGCACCTACCACATTTGAAACTACCACACTGATCTGATTTAATATTGCTTCTTCCAACAACCCCTTCAAAGAAGTTTCCTTTTTGTAGACAACCAATGGCTTATTACCCAGTTTATTGTGGACATCAGAGTCCAGACTAAAAATTGTCCAAAGCTTCTCCACAATCCCTTTGATGTCATAGAAATTAATATTGTAAGGCAGGATAAAGGCTCTACCAAACGTATTTGGTCTTTCCTGTTGTAGAAGCCCATCCAACACATTAGATAATAAAGGGCAGAATGTGCCAAGTTCTCTTTTAATTACTTCCTCAACTATAGTACCAACAAAGTTGTCTGGGTACACTCTCTTTACTAGCATGTCCTTTAACACTGCACATTCTTTCAAAAAGTCATCAAATTGAGATACCATCCTGGCTAATCTGACATACTGCCCTTTGACCAGAGCTTTCTTTTGATGTAATGGGTGCCAACTGCTAAAGTGCAGCAATGAGATGGAATATGTTGGCTTACAGAATAAATGGGAGGCAAAGCCCCTCATGGCATAGTTCTTTTGGACAGTCATGTCAAGGTAGTTCAAAAAACCCTTGCCCTTGTTCATAGTGAACCTCAAAAAATTAGTGGTCTCATTTATATAGGTGAAAAATCTATTCAGGTCATTTTTGCCTCCTTTACAAACAAGGACAATATCATCCAAATAGCACCTGTAGAGCTCCCAGAGGTCCCTGAACTCAGAGTTCATAATGAAAAAATCCTCCCATTGTGCCAATACAATATTAGCAAAAATTGGTGCACAGCACGCACTCATAGTGACACCCGTTGTCTCTTTGAACAAGTGTCCCTCAAAACTGATGAAAAAGTCAATGGGAGATCTGGTCATAACAATTATCAGGGTCAATGGAGGGGGAGATGGAACAACTACCGGAGGCAATGAGCTTTATTGGAGATCTTGAAAATGATGAATGTACTATTAACAATGTGATTGGTGATTTCAGCATTTACATCTATAGTCAGACTTTGGTCACTGCTGAATGGGTCAAATTCTTTTCTAAAGCCCTTAACTTTGTACCTGCTACAAATATTAATATTGTGGACACCATTATTCAGCTTAGGTTGTTTACAAGGAAGCTGAATTTTGCACTACACTTTCCTGTAGATAATTTGGTTTTGAATCATGATGCATTACACAGACCTAGTACCGTTATGCCCCCTACACACCCTATGGTTCAAACATTTGGAATGTTATGTGACAAAGAAATTAGGGGGGTGGTACAGCATAAGAACATCAATTTCTGTAACAATTTGACTGTGAGTGAAAGAGTGGTGTTACAGGACATTTTGGACAGAAGAGAGATAAGATTTATGATGCCGGACAAGGGTGGGGGATTAGTAGTTATGGACCTTAATGATTATAACAGTAGAATGTTGGAGCTCTTATACAGTGATACCTATGTTGAAGTGTCTCGCAATAAACTAAACATTGCATATAGAAATATTGACTTATATATTGAACAAATGTTACTCAATGGGCAAATATCGGTAGAAACGCATGAGTTCCTATATATTAAGCATCCTAGGATCCCTACAATATTCGGGATCCCTAAAATACATGTCTGTCACTAAACCCCCCAATAACACTCCCCACTGGCACAGCTATAGGGTCCAGATCTCAGCCTAGCTGTCAAGCTAACCTCCAGTACCCTGTCTGTTCAACCAGTGCTTCATGTCCCTGCCCAAGGAGCTGACACACACACACACTTCGAGATAAGTATTTATACAACCTCACAGACACTCCTGGGAAAGGCTGACACAGATTATCCAGTTGTGCCATTTTACCCAGACTATACAGTAGTAATTACAGCCACCACCAGCTAATAATTATCAGCTACCCAAAGGCCATTAAAAGGGTGTCCACGGAGGCAAGGTGGGGAACCAAAGGTGAGAGAGCTAGTAAGTGGGAAAGACAAAATGTCAATAGTAGGTTGTCTTGAGACAACATGGGTGCTAAACTACCATCCTGCAGATGTCCTGAGAGGGAAGAATTTGGATGAGGCAGTACCATGTACTTATGCAGTTACACGCAGTGAGGCTAGGAGACAAGCATGTGGGTCTGGTAGCCTGAGGGAGACCCAGACAGACTGCACACTTGCAGCCAGGACTGGTGTGGTGGTTACTTCAGGAAGGGAGTTACTCTGTAGCAGTGATCCTGAATGTGAGCCACAACTGCTTGTGGGTACTGATGTTCCCTTGGACAGGGTAACTGCAAAGGTAGAGGTGAGTAGCAGTACCCAGGCTGACAGTGAGGCACCACTGTCAGAGGATGATAGACTTCCTGTGGAAGGGGAACTGGGAAGGGTTACAAGGAGGGAGTTGAGACAGGCTCAGCTCTCAGACCCTACATTGCAAGGCCTGAGGCAGGTAGCTAGAGAGGCATCTGATTCTCAAGGAAAGGGGGAATCTGTATACTGGGATAAAGGGTTACTATACAGAGAGTGGACCCCTGAGGGAGGTATAGAAGGTGACAGAGTACAGCAATTGGTAGTGCCTAGTCCCTATTGTTAGGGTCTTCTAGCCATAGCCCATGATATTCCCTTTGCAGGTCATATGGGCATAAAACGTACAAAGAGGCATATTATACAGAACTTCTTTTGGCCTAGAATTTCCAGAGATGTAACAGGGTACTGCAGGACCTGTGAGCAGTGCCAAAAGGTAGGCAAGGCAGGAGACAAGGTGAGAGCTCCTTTGATGCCTTTGCTTGTGATTGAGGAGCCATTTCAGAGTGTAGCTATGGATATTGTGGGGCCTCTGAGTACCCCAAGTTCCACAATGAAAAAGTATATCCTAGTGGTAGTGAATTATGCTAAATGATACCCTGAGCCAGTGGCTTTGTCCTCCATTGAGGCAGAGAAGGTGGCAAATGCTTTGTTAGAGATTTTCAGCAGGCTGGGTTTCCCAAAAGAAATACTGTCTGACCGAGGTGCCAATTTCATGTCAGATCTGCTGGCTTGTCTGTGGAAGTCCTGTGGGGTTAAGCACATGAAGACCACCCCCTACCATTCCCAGACTAATGGTCTTGTTGAGAGGTTAAACTCTACAATCAAGTCCATGCTACGGGCATTTGCAGATCAGTTTAAGAGGGAGTGGGACAAATATTTTCCCCATCTGTTGCTTGCTTACAGAGAAGTTCTCCAGGAATCCACAGGATTTTCACCCTTTGAGTTGCTGTATGGGCATAGGGTGAGGGGAACTCTAGATTTAATTCGAGATGAGTGGGAAGATGAATGTGAGTCTCACAAAGAGTTTGTTGTGGCATATGTCCTAAACTGCAGGACAAGGCTCAAGGAACTTCTGAACTTGGCCCAGGAGAACCTGGCAGAAGCCCAACAACAGAAAAAGGTGTGGTATGACAGGAATGCTCGAGCTAGAGAGTATGCTGTGGGGCATGAGGTAATGATTCTCATTCCTGTCAAACGCAACAAACTGCAAGCAGCTTGGGAGGGACCCTACAAGGTGGTAAGAAAGGTAAGTGATGTTAACTACATGGTGGAAGTGCTAGGCAGATGGCAGGGGCACAAATTGTACCATGTTAACATGATGAAACCTTACCATGATAGGGAGGCCCTTGTACTGAGCATTTGCAATGGATTGCAGGCAGAGTCTGAGGGAGATCTGGGGACTGATCTCCTCAATGAGGCTTGGGGTGACACCTCAGTGGAAGGGGTAGCAATGTCCCAGCAGCTATCTCCTACCAAGGTTCAAGAAATCCGAGCAGTGTTGCAGGAATTTGGGGAAATGTTCACTGGGAAACCAGGGTGCACTCACCTAGTGCAGTACCAGGTGGATACAGGACCCCAATGACCTATTAGGCAGGCCCCTTATAGGGTGCCTGAGAGAGTCAGACAGACTCTGAGGGAAGAGGTACAAGAGATGTTGGAACTAGGGTTGCTTCAAGAGTCCAACAGTCCTTCAGCCTCCCCAGTGGTGCTGGTGCCAAAGAAGGATGGCAGCACCAGGTTGTGTGTGGATTACAGGAAATTAAATAGTCACACAGAGTCGGATGCTTATCCCATGCCTAGGACAGATGAGGCCCTAGAGAAGCTGGGTGGGGCTAAGTATCTTTCAACCATTGATCTTACCAAGGGTTACTGGCAGATGCCCTTGACTCCCAATGCTAGAGAGAAGTCAGCCTTTGTGACTCCTTTTGGCTTGCATGAGTTCACCAAGATGCCATTTGGGATGAAAAATGCCCCAGCGACTTTCCAGAGGCTGGTAGATAATATCCTAGCAGGAGCATGAAGGTTTGCTCTTGCTTACCTAGATGATATTGCTATCTATAGCCATTCCTGGCCAGAGCACCTTCAGCGTGTCAGGGAGGTGCTGGGCAGAATACAGAGGGCAGGGTTGACCATTAAGCTGAGCAAATGTCAGTTGGGTATGGCAGCGATCTCCTACTTAGAATATAGAGTGGGGAGTGGTAAGATAAGGCCAGAACCTGCCAAAGTGGAATGGCCTGCACCTGTTACCAAAAAACAGGTGAGGGCATTCTTACGGATAGCAAGGTACTACAGACATTTTGTCTGCAGTTATAGTACCATAGCTGCTCCCCTCACAGACCTGACAAGGAAGAACAGGCCAGATAAGGTAGTGTGAATCCCTGCATGTGAGCAGGCATTCCAGAAGCTTAAAGAAGCTTTGGGAGGACCCCCTGTGTTAGCCAGTCCAGATTACAGCAAAGAATTTGTTGTGCAAGTGGATGCTTTGAACTATGGGGTGGGTGCTGTACTTAGCCAGATTTCATCAGAGGGAGAAGAGCACCGAGTGGTTTATCTCAGTCATAGGGTCCAACCCAGGGAGGAATGCTATGCAGCTGTAGAGAAGGAATGTCTAGCCATAGTGTGGGCACTGCAGAAACTTCAACCTTATCTGTATGGAAGAAAATTCACTGTAATGACAGATCACAACCCTCTAACATGGTTAAACAGAGCCAGTCAGCAAAATTCCAAGTTGCTAAGATGGAGCCTGGGGTTGCAAGCATATGATATGTCAGTGCAGCACCACAATGGGATTAGCAATGCCAATGCAGATGGGCTGTCAAGACAGGGAATGTGGTGAGGTGCACCCAGATAGACCTAACCCTCTCAAGCAGCATTTATCAAGGGTCACTTGAAAAACTAGTTTAAGTTCTCCAGGGGGGAGAGATGTGAAGATGCCAGCCTAACCAGATAGAATTTTATAGATAATTCTATCATTTGTAAATATAAATGTAAAATACAGGCTTGTTTCTTAAATGAAAGAATACACTAAAATGTGAACTTCAGGATTGTAGCAACATTGCCATCTGCTGTAAGGAAAACTAAGCCAAGCATTTCAAATGTTCTTTGAAATTAAAATTATGTTTTGTATGTCCTTTGAAGTTAGAATTTGGAGTCATTGAGTCTGGAATAAGCATCCTGCCTATTGTTTTAAGGCTAAAGTTAATGACCAGAATTTACATATGGAATGTCCCTTATTGCTCTAAGTGTAAAAGAATGCAAAAGGCTGTTTCTGTCAGCCTGGGAACCAGGAAAGTGTAAACAAATGATGTAATGTTTTATCAGAACTGCAGTTTCAATTTAAACAGTGAGAACCAGAGATAGTTAAGCATTTTTGTCTTGATATCTGACTTATCAGCACTCTGCCTGTTGTCTTAAGTAAGTTATTTCAGAAGTAGGTTTTCTTGTAGTAATAGCTAGAAAATTAGAAGAAAGTTAGACTAAGTTTTTTTCTGTTATGTCAGAACTGTGCTACTGATTTATTTCAAGTTTCTGCGTGATCTCTGAACTCTGAATAGCACTGTGGTACACTACAGTATTGTCTTGTGTTTTAATTATTTATTATTAAATATTTTTAAACCCTTCTCAACTGTGGCTGGTTTATGTAGAGATAAGTTAATCACTAGAGTACATTGCATATTTATAGAGTTTACTGTCTAAGCCACTCCTATAGGTTTAGCCCAGGGCTATACTACCAATTTGATAATAATATTGCACAGTAATAATTGGACACCCTTTTAAGGTCCTTTGGGTAGCTGATAATTATTAGCTGGTGGTGGCAGTTATTACTACCCTATAGTCTGAGTAAAGGGGCACAGCTGGAGAATCTGTGTCAGCCTTTCCCAAGAGTGTCTGTGAAGTTGTATAAAAACGTATCTCAAAGTGTGTGTGTGTGTGTGTGTGTGTGTGTGTGTGTGTGTGTGTGTGTGTGTGTGTGTGTGTGTGTGTGTGTCAGCTACTTGGGCAGGGACATGAAGCACTGGTTGGACAGAGAGGGTACTGGAGGTTAGCTTGCCAGCTAGGCTGAGATCTAGACCCTATAGTTGTGCCAGTGAGGAGTCTTATTGGGGACCTGGGGAGCAAGGGAGCGACCAGCCCCAGACTGACTGTGATCTCTGTGTGCACTTATGGGAAATTGTACTTTACTGTGTGTATTTGTTATCCTTTCCTCTTATATGAGACACCCTCTCTGGTGTTAGTGATGAGGGCTGAGGCTCCTTGATTGCTGGGACAGGGCGCGGCATCACAACCAGGATCAAAATTAAAAATTATGGATATATTACCCCACGTAGGAAGCATTTTTGTTACTCTAAAGGAGTAGTTTATGTTGTGTTATGTGATTCCTGTGACGCTTACTATGTAGGAAAGATGATCAGGACACTGAGACAGAGAATCTACCAACACACATATGACATTAAGCATACAAACAAGAACAATGCATTGTATAGACATATTCGCCTTTTTCCACCACACCCTTTTAAATTTTTTATAATTGACCAAGTTGATTTGAGTCTAAGGGGGGGACCCTCAGATGAATTCTTAGAATTCATGGAGCTCAAATGGCAGATTAAAATCAATGCCTGTCAAGCTCCTGGTCTTAATGACAGGGTTTCTATAAGCTCAGTACTTAAGCGGAAATCAATGTTGTTCATGTTCATAGGTTCAAAGGTAGGTATTAGGCTATCTGCCCGAGGGCATTTATAAGCCTAGCCAGTATGTCTCAGCTTTCATCGCCCCATTGATTAATTAACTGAGCCTCTGTCAAGAAGAGCCAATGAAGTGATCCCAGGGGTGTATTTTCTGTTACCCATCCACTAGTCAAGGTTTCTCTTGAAGAGTGTTAGTGAGGCGCTCTGCCTAATGTAGTTAGAAATTTTGTTCCAAAGCATGGGGAGTCTCTGTGACAGGAATCTATCCCTCCAGCATGTTCTATTTTTTGTTGTAGTGAGGTTTAGCTCACTACAGCGAGTGGCTCACAGTGACTTGGATTTATTTAGGTGGAGCATGTCCATCAATTCTGAGTTGGACATGGCTTTGCAAGTCAGGCAGAGATCACCTCTGAGTAAGCGCTATGCCACTGAGTACAGCTGGAGATTTTCCAGTCGGGCTGCATAGGACATATGTTTGAGGCCAGTAATCCTCTTGGTGAGGTACTTTTGTCATCTTTCCAGCTGCTGGAAGTGTCTTGTGAGGTACATCCCAAATGGGGCATTGTACTCTATGATGGGTCTGATGAGTGACGAGTAGAGGAGCACTATAACCTCTTTATTTCTAGATGCAAACCCTTTGGTAATTAGATGGGCTACATAGAAGGATTTCCTAACTACTTTGGCAATATGATTGTCAAAGGAGAGATTACTATCTACCTGGGTCCCCAGATCTCTTATTACCTCTTCTGTATTAAGGGAGCTACCACCTATGTGGTAATTCATGGGTGTTTTGTTTTTCCCAAACGGGATGACTATGCATTTTTTTGGCATTTAGCTTGAGACCATGATTTTGACACCAGGTGTCCATCTGAGTAAGGCCCTTTTGGAGAATGTCCATGTCAGCCGGAGAGCCAATTATGGCTCCAAGTTTGCAGTCATCAGCGAACTTGGTTAGCCATAGTCCTCCTGTGTTTGCCTGTACTTCTGAGAAGTATATACCAAACAGTAGGGGTCCCAGGACCGAGCATTGTAGGACACTACTTGTGACTGGTTTAGAGTCAGACCTGGAGCCCACTATTCTTACCGTGTGAGTTCTGTCTGTAAGCCAGTTGACAACCCATCTCATGATGTAGGGGTTTATGTTCAGGCTGATGAGTTTTTCTATAATTCTTGAGTGGGGAATGGTGTCAAAAGCCTTGGCGAGGTCATGGTAGGCTGTGTGAACTACCTTCCCCTCATCTATGGCCTTGGTTACTGTCTTAAAGAAGTCAACCAGGTTTAGTAGGCATGATCTGCCCTTAACAAAGCCGAAGTTGGTTGGGTCAAGTGTTTGGAGGTTCCCAATTTCTTTGTTAATGAGTTTCATGATGATGCACTCCATAGCCTTTCAGACCAGGCTAGTCAGGCTTACGGGCCGATAGTTACCAGGGTCAGTTGTGGCCCCTCCTTTGTGGAGCAGAATAACCATTGCTGTGCATCATTCTATGGGCACGTAGCCTGTGGAGAGGCTGAGGTTGAACAGTGTGTTTATTTGGGGGGTTAGTTTGTCCTATAGTTCGTGCAAGACGCAGCCTGGGACACCATCTGGCCCCATTGATGCTGTGCTTTTGGCTTTTGAAAGGGCTGTTTTCATCTGTGCGTCTGTGATTACTGGGACACTACACTTTTCCAGTATTGTTGTGGGCCCTTTTGGGGGTGAAGTTTGCACTGAATCTATCTGCCAGGATGTTGGCAATATCAGTGGGTTCAGTATATTTTGGGCTATTTTGCAGTAGCTCAGAGCATATCTGTGAGTTGCCACTTAGATTCTTGACATAGCTAAAGAAGGCTTTGTGGTTATCTTTCAAATCCTTGGCTATTTTTCATTTTAAGTTAGCCTTGGAGGATTTTATGAGGGACCTTAGTTTCTTACTTTTACTGATCAGGGATGTCTTTCCTACTTGGGATTTGCTTTTTTTTCTGAACTAGTTTCCTCCTTCTGTTGTATAGCTTGTTTATGGCAGGGGTCTACCAGACTGGTTTCCTTCTCTTAGGTGAGCGAGTCTTGGTTTTGCTAGGCATGGCACAATCCATGCATCCTTGTAGGTGCTCATAGAGTGCATTTGTAAAGGTTCCTGCATCTTGGACACTGTTATCCTTTAGTGTGGGGGCTGTGAAACTTACCACCTCTGTCTTAAGTAAGGTGAAGTTTGCTATAGAAAAGTTCTTCACTGTGGTTTCCTTGGTTGGAGGTGGTGGTGTAGTGTGGACATCCAGAGTGATTAGTTTATGGTCTGATCTAACCAGTGACGGGTTGACCTCAGGTGTGGAACACCTGTCACCCATGTTGGTGATGACCAGGTCCAATATTTTTTCACCTCTGGTAGGGGGAGTTTACCAGCTGATCCAGGGCATTTGAGTTGATAAATTCCAGGAAGTGCTGGACCTGTGAGTTTGTACTTGAGTAGTTTTCTCAGTTAATGGTAGGGTAATTGAAATTGCCCAATATCAGGGTGTTCAGTAGGACCTTCATGTTTTCCAGTGTCTCCAGAAAAGCGGAGTGGTGGTCCTGGGTCATGGAGGGTGATCTGTAGCAGGCCACGATTTGCATTGCAGATTTGCCTGATGTTAGTTTCACATGGATGATCTCGGGGGTATCATGCTGCGCCACTATCCCTGATGAATATGGATGCAACGTCTCCTTTTGTGTTTCGGTCCACGTTCTGTGGCTGAAATGTGTGGTATAAGTTGTAGCCCGGTAGTGCTGGGGTGCTCTGTGGAGACTTGAACCAGGTTTCAGTTACTGCACAGATGTCGACGTTCTCCATACTGAGGAGTGCTTCAAGCACGTGCATTTTGAGATTTAAACTCCTGGCATTGAGTAGCATAACCCTCATTTTTTTATTTGTGCTGTTTACGGAGGTGGGTTTGACTTTTGAGCCTTGCCTAAAAAAGGCACTATGTGGGCAGCAAGAGCCTTGGCCAGTATTCAAAAGCATAGGGGTGACAGGTGCAAGCCATCTCTTGTGAAGCAACAAAGCCTGTCAAGCATGTCATCCCAGACTAACAGACACTGGATCCCCTTTGAATTACACCAGAAGCTTAGCCAATTGTTGAAATTGATAATTTTTTTCTTTATACTGCGGTATCATTCTTGGTGAGGGCAGGATGCTACTCAGGGTCAGGGTCATACCCGCCTGGGCTACATGATCAGAGAGCTCTCCCATGTCTCTTTTCATGTAGTCCAGGGAGGTACGTCTCAGGTCATTAACACCAACATGAATAATGACAGAGTCATATTTGTACTTGTTCTGGAGTTACCTGAGAGCTTGTGTTATGTGGCAGATTCTGGCTCCCGACAGGCAGCTAACAGTAACCTTCTCCTTGTCCAACCTAGTGAGTGGGATGTCAGTGTGCCCGACTATGGAGTTGCCTATTACTAGTGTGTTAGGTATGTTATTTCGCCTTAAGAGCTATGATTGTGCGGCACACTGATTTTGTGTTTTATGTGTTCTCTGGTTTGTGACGGGAGGTGCAGGTTTTTTGGGTGTCTGCTTTGGAGGTCTGTGATGCTTTTGCAGGTTTTTATTTAGAGCCTCCGAGTATGATTTTGTGTATTTATGTGTATTTTTTGCCAGTGCTGGTTTAGTATGTCTATGTGAGGCTGGAAGTGTGGTGCAAGTGTTAACCTTCTCCTCATGACTGCCTGTTCCAGTCTTGGGTGGAGAGAGCTTAGCCTCCAATTTAGCTATATAATTGCATCTCTTGCATATGTTAATGTCTTGTGGTAGGAGGAGAGGGTTGCGTCTTTACATGAGGCAGTTGTAACATTGCCTCAGGATACCCAGGTTCACCAGCTGGACTGGAAAGTATACCTGAAGTTGCCCTTTGGTCATGCCTGAATAGCAGGGTGAGCTACTTAATCACTTGGTTGGTGAGGGGTGAATAATGAGCCTTGCTCTGCTGGGCAATCAAGTGTCAGGGTATATTAGTGTTTGCTATTAGGTCTGAGCAAGTGCTGGACTGTAGGATGCTTTTTAAGTGCTTAGGTTGAGAGTTAGATTACTTTCAAGGGAAAAACTGAAGAGGAGACTTGGTGGAGCCGGGATAAATTTAGAACTAGCTAACCGGCACTGCCCGAACGTGCAAAACCATGCAAACACAGTTTTTACAGCAGAGAAATGAAAGAGATAGAAATTAGCCCAAAATGGCCTATAAACTACTAATCTATGGGCTGGAACCACTCCTCCAGGGACAGATGGCTGCTCAAAGCTCCCTCTCTCACAGGTGAACAGAAAAACCTCCTTATATCCAAGTAAGGTATGGGCAACTCAGAACTTGTAACACAGCCCTGAATTCAGCACTAGCATGAAAACTGGACTATACAAGCTTAGAAATGTGAGAAACAAGGAATTTTTTTTTGAAAAGATAAGGCAAAAACAGTACAAAATACACTTAAAACAGCTTTAGATGACTACAAGCAACCAGAAAAGGCTTTTAAACAAATTACCCAATTAACCAGTAAAAAATCTCAAAACTGAGCCCTGTTCCTGTAGTCTTCAGTCAGACAAGTTCTAACTGCACACTCCTACCACTGGGGTGCAGGGGAACCTTCTCCAAAAAGAAGGCCTGAATTAGTGCTCAAGTTATATCAACAAAGCTAAATTAAGCAGGCCTGGATCTAGTTTATGTGACAGCAAACAAGGCACACCAATTTCAGTAAGAAACAGTTCAAATATGCGGGTACTATAAGCCTCTAACCAGAAATTCCCCACTCAGAAGGGCAGAGTCCAGCCTCTCCACCCACAAGAGTGCAGGCCACAAACCTTCTTAATGTAAAATGACTGGCCTGAAGCCCAAGTACTTAAACCTGAACTAATACACTTTTAGAATAACAGACACTGAGCCTTCAATCAGCAGTTCCCAACTTAGAAGGATGTAAGCTACCTGTCCTGCCGCAACAGTGCAGACCACAAACTCGTAATGTAAAACAACTGGTCTGAAGCCCAAGTGCTTAAACCAAAAGACTTAGAATTATAGTTACACCAAGCAGTAATAAATACAATTGAGTATTTTTAAGATGATGCAAAAACAAAATAAAGTAATACGCTAATAAAGTTGACAGCTGCCATTCTGCCTTATGTAGCCAGAGTAGAATATTATGTTACATCCTGGAACTGTTAACTACAGTGCATAGACTGGGTAATCACAGGTGTGTATCTGTATAAACATTAACACTGTTGCACTTATAGTTATGAGAGTATATGCAACCTGCTATACATGAGGCAGTTACTCCAAGATGCCTCTTCAAACACAACAGGGAGATGGTTCATACCATAGGCAGTGATCCTACTACTGGCATATCATTCTCAAGATAGGTGTACTGGGTTTAATGTGTAGTTCTATCACATACACTGTCAAATTGTGTACCTTACAGGTGTATTGTACTGACAATGTTAACTGGATGTAGCAGAAGTGCATGTTATAAAGGGTCTGACGTGTGTGTATGTTGTGAGTTTGTCTGTTGTACATGGTATCAGAGATGAGAAGATGAGAAGATATGGGATGAGCAATGCAGTTATGGATCCTCATCTGTATGAGTTTGTGTGAATTACCATACACAATAGTGCAGGTAGTAATGTACTGCTTTTGTCTTGCTTCTCACAGGTGACCAGGGGGGTTGGAGTCTGTCCCTCTCAAAACCTGATGTCAGTGTCCCATCAGACTCTGATGATGATTGTGGCCATAGTGAGGCACAGGTGGGGTGGTCGGGAGCTGAATCTGTCCCAGAGGTTGACAACCCTCTTCTGCCCCCATTGTCACCACACACAGTCAGTATGCCCACACATACCCAGTCCCCAGAGGCCACAGATATTGGACAGTCTGAAGGTAACAACATTGAATAGGACAGTGTGACAACAATGGCATCACTGAGTGTAGACACTGGCCATAGCTAGAGACCTGGCAAGCTCCTACACAGGTGGATTGACAGGGGTGCTTGTAAGAGGACAGCTGTCCATCCGCCACCTGTTGCAGTTGTGACTTCACAGGTCACTTGCCGCATGTTTCGGGCCATCATGGAGGCACAGCATGTTCTGAACACAACATCAAATGGATGCTTAGGGTTATGGATGCAGCACAGTCTGACATCTGTGACTGCCTCCAATGCATTGAGGACACCCTGGATCAGTTCACCGATGTAGTGGACAGAAGGTGGGCTGAGACAGTGTCTGTATTTGACTGCACATTTTCTGTGCTGGAACATCTGGTTGGAGTTGGGCATCGGACACGTGGACATAGGTCAGCAATACCATCTGCTGAGAGTCCACATGGCCATCACCGTCATGCTCCCATAGTGGCAGTAACTCCAGCTCTACATGGGGAGTGTGCTGTCCACATCACTACATAGCAGGCCATAGACACATGGTCCTCAATGGTCCTGTGGGGGACAGGGCAGAGCAGACAGCAGTCATCATCAGCTGATAGCACCTTATCTGACCTTGGGCAAGGTGGTGCCAGTTCTACTCCTGACAGAGCCAGTTGCCATGTTCATGGCTGGAGATGTTGAACTATCCACTCTACCATGTATGGTCCACAGCTGTCCAATATACACACATGTAGGGCTTGCACTGGGCTTGACTGTGTTTATGCACACACAGACACCACTGTCACATGCAGGTCACCAACAGACACACGTGGCATCTCTCCATGGCCTATCTAACCTGCACACCTTCTTGACTCACACACATGCTGTCAACCGTTTGGCACAGCCTAGGCCTCTGACACCCCCACACCACACCCTGTGCATGTGATGATACCTGTGCCACATCCCTGCCATCCATGCCATCTATGCAGGGAAATTCAAATATGTGTCTGATGCACAGGGTGACTATATTACTTGACATGTACTTGTGTAGTGCAGTATTGTTTTGCCATGGCACTTGTGGACCACGACAGGTACTGTATGTTGGCATGTGTCATGACTACACATCAGACTTTGAGTATCTTTGTTACATGATGTTAGAATGGTGGTAGTGTTACCAAATAACAGGTGTGTCATGGACCTGTGTACATTTCTGTTTCAGGAGTCCGAAGGGTTACACTAGGGAAACATGGCAGCAATACAGCAGCACAGGATGGCATGGCAGCACAGCAGAAATATGACATCAGCAAGGTATGACAGTATATGTGTATGGCTCCCCAGGTGCAAATGTGTAGAGGAGTGTATCAGGGACAATGGGGTCAGTTAGCATAATCATGCAGTCATACTTTGTGACAAGGTCTGCTACCCTTGATACATGTCACTTGGGTTTTCTGAATGTACAAATCTAGAAAGTGGTGGACATCAGTTGTGCTTATCTAGATGAGGGCAATTTAGGGTCAGCAGGCAGTCACAAGGCCATAAAATTCTGTATATGAGGGTAATTTAGGGCAAGCAGGTAGTCACAAGGCCATAAAATCCATAACCATTTCACAGAGAAAGTCGATATGAGCATGTCCATAGTCTTGTAAGACGATATATTTTTATACACACACATACACAGACTTGGCTGAGGTAAGATTAGAACTCCTACCTACAGTATCTACTATTACAAACTATAGCTTGCAGTACTTATCGCATGCATCACACAGTTTATCTGATAATGGGGTGTCAGCCAGTGTTCTTAAGGTGGATGAGGTCAGCAGGCCTTGTAGAGGAGGGCAATGTTCAGGCCAGCAGCTAGGCACGGGCCCATAAAATGCATAACCATTACACAGAGACAGCCCATATGGGCATAAGGGGATATATTTACACACACTTGCAGACACACACACACACAGACACACACACACACAGACACACACACACACACACACACACACACACACACACACACACGGGATATATTTACACACGCGCGCAGACACACACACACACATACACACACACACACACACACACACACACACACACACACACACACACACACACACAGCTGGCCGATGTGAAATTAGAACCCCTACATATCTACTATTACACACTGTAGCTCACAGTACTTATCGCACATGACACTCAATTTATCTCATATTAGACTGTCAGCCAGAACTCTTAAGGTAGATGATATCACCAGGCCTTGTAGAGAAGGGCAATGTAGAGGCCAGCAGCTAGTCACAAGCCCATAAAATGCATAACCATTGTAAGGAAATAGCCCACATGGGCATGTCTGTAGTGCTGTAAGGGGATATATTTATACAGACACACACACAGAGTTAGCTGGTGTGAAATTAGACCCACTACCTATCTACTAATACACACTATAGCTCACAGTACTTATTGCATGTGCAATTTATCTGATATTAGACTGTCAGACAGTGCTCTTAAGGTGAATGAATCAGCAGGTTTTGTAGAGGAGGACAATATAGAGGCCAACAGCTAGTCACAGGCCCATAAAATGCATAACCATTGGACAGAGATAGCCCATATGGGAATGTCCATCATGCTCTAAGGGGATATATTTATACATGCACACACACACAAGATTGCTGGCCGATGTGAGAATAGAACCCTTAACTATCTATTATTGCACACTATAGATCACTGTGCTTATCACACACACCACAGTTTATGTCTGTTGTATATGTGCTTGCAGGCACAGTACTTGTGGAGTACACAAAGTAGCCTTTTGTTAGACAGCAAATCTGGTCTGCAGGATGATATTGCTTGGTACTGTTAGTATATCTAGTGCCCTAGGAGTGGGATACCTATTAATATCCCTGTTATGTGTGTACAGTTACCAGTATGGCCATATGTGGCTGGTTGCAGTTAGATAGGCAAACATGTGGCCAGGGACAATATGGCCTGTCCAAGGCATGCATTAACCCCATTGTACATTACATCACCTGCTCACCTGTGTCTATCCACATAGTGACATTCTGAAGGCACAGGGATCTGTGGGTGAGTGGATTATGTACTGTTGTGGCCTTGGTCTGGTTCCTTTTGACAACTGTTTAATGTGTGAGTGCAGATAACCTCAGCATTCCAAGGGTATGTGAGGGCATTCTTACACCCCTATATATATATATATATATATATATATATATATATATATATATATATATATATATATATATATATATATATATCATGTGTATAACGGGGTGTCTGCATGTTATGTATATGTGTTATATAGATATATGTGTAGAGTCTTGTGTATTATTGTAATTTTTATTTTTATATATATATATATATATATATATATATATATATATATATATATATATAAAATGGTATCATATGTCTTTGGGGTACATACTGATAGATACACTAATCATGTGAGAGAGGGATAGGGAGAGACAGATATGTATACATAGATGTCTGTATGTACAGATGTATTTCCACATAGCAGGTGATGAAGCGGCGACAGACTTGTGCTCAAGTTAGCTTTGTGTAGGAACATGCCCACTGGAACTGTCAGTACATACAAGCTGACTTCAGGCCAGAGCTACCTGTACTCCAGTCTGTAATTATGTGTGCTGTGGACATTGGCTGCTGTACCTGTTTTTGAAGTACAGCATTTCCCTGACATTTTCCATGGCTGTGTGCTGTACTTAATTTGTGACTAGGCTACATAATGTAACTCCACACACAGGTTGACAGTTTGCATAACTGTTACCATGCATGTTTTTCACCCCATATATGTAGTCTGTTCCTCTTACATTTGTGGTGTTCTAGGAAAATATTAATGTAGTGACTGAATTGTAATAAGTACTGGCACATTTAAGTGGCAGCCTTTACATCCTGCAGATATTCTGTTCTGTTGCAAACCTCTGTTATACTAGTCACCTTCTAGGTTAATCAGAGCATGTGTAATGTCTGTCTGCAGTTTTGGTCCTTTGTTCCCCCATTCTCTCCTACTTTGTCTAGCTTTCTTGTGGCAACAGATTGAGAGGTATGACAGTCTGTGAGAATACCACCATATGAGTACTTCAAATGCAAAAGATGTTGATGCTGCCAGATTCATGCCATCAACACCATCACCCATGCTTCCACTCCTAGCCCTGTGAAGCACACCAGCCACTAGAGAGGCAGGTGTCATTCCTCACCCAATCATCAGCATAGAGACATACATTGTCACCCCTGTGTTACGTGAAACATGCATGTGGCCAGATTGTATGTCACAGTCCTGGAATTGCCTGGTCTGCTGATATATCATTGCAGACTTACTGTTACAGCCTTTGTATGGGAACTCTGTTGTGTTGGGGGTGGGGGACAACCAGCCCATGCTCTGCTGGCATAAACAGTTGTGTGACTGACGTGTAACCTCACTGTTTTCCATCTCTCTTGAATAATGTAGTGGATTTTCCAGCCATGTGGCCTAGTAAATACTATGGAGCACATACTTCTGGACAGGGTACCTGTAGTCCCAAGTTGCTGTTAGATCTCTCCAAGTAGCCCAGTAGCCCACTATATTCCCTTGCATACATGCGGCAGGTCCATACATATGCTACCATATTTGAGTACCCCTTTCAAGTGTTGTATAGGTGAGTGACTTACCTTGCAAATGCAGCAGTTGACAGACCTGTGGTTCAGGGCTGACTCTGATGTACACAGTACACAGCAATGCATGGTTAAGTACAGGTTGTGTGGGCTGGCTGGCATCCTTTTTACTATATGTATGTGATTCAGAGTAAAGTGTCAGTCCCTAGGGCTCTAGGTTGTCAATGCATGTACTATGTATTGTCTCTTGGCTAAGGCCATGGCATACTAGACATACCTATGTCTGCCTACAGAGACATCCACAGGGGGGTCCTCCTCCGAGTCCCCCTGTGGGTGCATCTGTGGGGACCAGTCACTGGTGGGAGGCTATGTATCCCTTCATTTTGCTGATTCTGCTGCTGCTGTTTCCATAGGATCATACTGTGTAGCATGGCACATACTGTGAACATCTGTGCACATGTGGCTGAACAGTACTGCAGGGCTCCACTGGACATATTGAGACACCATAACCATGACCTCAGCAGCCCAAATACATGCTCTATGACGTCCTTAGGTTGTGTGTGTGCCTCATTATGGCATTCTTCAGTGAGTGTGTATGCATTTCTGATGGGAGTCATCATCCACGGTTCCAGTGCATAGCCAGCATCCTCCAGTAAATGACCATGTCAGATGTCCACCCTAACAAACATCTGGTAGAGCAGTGATGTGCCCAGGTATGGAGGTCATGATAATTGCCAGGGCTGCCAGCACACACATTGCTGATAATGCCCTGGGCACTGCACACGACCTGGCAGTTGATGGAGTGATACCCCTTGCAGATGATGTAGAGTCTACCCTCCTCAAAGGGTGGTGCCTTGATGTCTACATGAGTGCAATCTATGGCAGCCAGTACCTCAGGGTAGTGTGCTACACGGTAAAAGTGTTGCAAACTGCTTGCCCTCACCTCAGGGGTGAGTGAAAAATAAATGCTCACTGGCCTGTGGTAACATGCATCCAGGAACTGGTGGAGTACTCTGGAGGCAGATACCTGTGAGACTCCCATCGGATCTTTTCTCCCCGGGCCTCCACTGAAAATGGGCCAGTGGACTTCCCTGTTAATCAAACTGGAATAAATAAATAAATGTCCCCAGCTGGCCTTTAGAAAGTAGTTAGTATCCTAAGAGCTACACATACCTTTGTTTCCACTGGGATGAGTTCCCCTCTGTTGGCCCTGTGTTTGAGATAAGGGTGGCAGAGCTCAGTGAGTTCTTGTAGTATGTCCCTGTCCACCCTGTAGTGCTCTACAATGTCCATCTCATTTAGCTCCTGGAAGGTTACCCTGGGCCTGAACACTCTTCTCTTTCTCAGTCTAGGCTTATTGTAAGCAGCATCAGCAGCACTGACCTCAGCATCTAGCACATACAGATGTAGCAGACCTGCAGCAGCCCCTAGTATTCCTTCAGTTAAAAATCCCAAGTCTGTACTCCACTGGTAGAGAGTATGGAGATTAAATCAGATTGCAGGGTGCATTCAGCCTTTATAGTGCTCTGCTGTAGGTGATGCCTGTGTGATTGGCTATCTATGATGCATTCCACCTGCCAACTACATCATTAATGACTATTAATGGCCCTAGTCTATGTGAAACAGGAGTCATCAGTAATTAATAGACCACTGACTTTCTCAACCATTTTTTTTTGGACAGCCTTCCTCGCTGAGCACTGTGGCTCACCATGAAGGTAAACAATGCTCAGCAGTCACTGTACTGAAAGGTCATGTTCAGTGTGGTAGCGCACCATGCAAACACAAGCAAACATGATGAAACCTCCACACTGAAGGTAAACACAGCTTAGCAGACAATGTACAAACCCCCTGCTCAGCTCAGTGGCTCACTGCGCAAGCAGGCACCGCTGAGCTCCAACAACCTTACAAGTCTAAGGAAACACTCCCTTTTGATGTCAGCTACCTCTTCTGTGGACACCAACATTGTTCTTTGCCTACACCAATGGAATCTGCGGACACGAATACCCACTTCTGCTATTCAATAACCCCAGCTCATTTGCATAGAGATCTGTGCACACAACCTGGAAACTACATGGTTCCGGGCCCTGCCTCATTAGCAACAGCACCATTCCACCACTATAGATACTCCACACAGGGTCCTATAATATATTACTGTCACATACTAATAAATTTAATTTTTATACTTTAATTTTTTTTTTATAACAGCATGTTTGTGTATTAAGGCGAGCCACACAAACATACCCAGATTATTAAAAAAAATAAAATTATTTTCCATACGGTTTTGGACACACAGTGGATAACTTAACACAAATCTGTCTCTTATGCTATTTCTGCCGACCTACCTGCAGTTTTACAACACCTGTTGCCTGCTTTACATCCTGCACATGGAATTTTTCCATGTACACTACAGACACCAACACAGGGTCTGCAGGACTGCCTATCTACTTGCTGGATCACTCTATCTCCCTCACTTGCATGCATTTCGCCTGCTTATTAGGTGATTTGCATGCTACAGATACTTCTGTGTCTCATGCATGACCCTCAGCTTTTTTTACTGGATCGCACATCTACTTACTTTCATGCAAGCACCATGCAACAATGTCTACATGGAAAAAAGTCCATGTAGGCTTCATTAAATTCCCCTCAGACTTTTTATATGTATATTATACTTTTCTTAACACCTGATCTTGGAATGTGGGCTGCAAATAGATAGGTAATGTTTTCCTTAACTAGGATTTAGTTTGATCTACTCAGTAGTAGTGTGTGGGTGTGGGTACTTGCTGTTCTAAAATGCACTTTTACAGCCCTATTTATATTGCGTGGCATGAATAGGGAAGTTTAAAATTAAACAATACATATATTGATCATACCTAATTCTAATTATATAAAAGCTGATACGTTTAACATTGTTAAAATATTTCTAATTTTATTTTGTTACTGAGGATCACTTATCTGCGACAAATAAAGGTTTATTGCTTTGGAAAACTACCTTGGTTTCATGATTTTTGGAAATTATTGTGACTGAGCTCATCAATGATGTTTCAGAAACACCAGTTTCTCTGTTTTTTTTATTTTTTCCTCAACACTCGTGGTGGTGAGGATGGAACTAGACAGATTCCTGTGCTTGTTCAATTTTCTTTGCAAGTATACACTGTACAACTTGGTCAGTAAGGGGACATGGGTATAACATGGCTAGGCTTATAAAGGAAACCTTGGTGTATAAATGTACTTATAACCACAGAAAAAGCACCAATCCATATCAAGCCAACTCCAGGAGGTATCCTTTATTAACCGGAAAAAATAAAACATAAACGCTTAACGATTCACCATGTTTTCACCAGAGACTTCATCAGATGTAGAAAACAGAGTTACAACAGCCTTTTTATATAAATCCTTTTCCAACTCCAACCAATTAAATGTAAGCATAAATCAACTGCTAAAGAGCCAGTTAAAAACTTAAATTCCCATAACTAAACCAATCTTAAAATACAAATTAAATAAAAAAGCAGTGCATTTTTTAGTCAACTGTTAAAATACTACTCCATTCAATTTGTAAAACTAAACAATGCAATCCAATAAAAGAATGAATAAAATCAGTCCTATATTAAAAACAGTCCTATACTAAAACACTAAAATATTCCCATTATAACCAATGTGTTAAATTCCGTTGCCAATATCAAGACTTAAGACTAGTATCGTCATCTGCTGACGAAAATAAAAATTACAATGCGATTAAAATAAAATACGAAAACCTATTAAAACACACAAAAAATGTATATAAACATGTAAAGAACTGCATAAAAATACATACATTATCCAAATTTCAGATAGAAACATTTTAAATAAAAACAATTTGATAAATGCATTACTATGAAAATAATCAACCTATAATTTAACTGCCCTTAACTTCAACACTGGGGCCAGGGACACATTTTCATTCAAACCCAGGTGTCTATTGGCTTCCAAAATAATTTGCCAATAGACCTCCCAGTATTCTGTCCTTGTTTCCCAAAACTCATCTCTGGCATCAATGGGAATTTCCTCTAGCACAAAGAATAAAAACTTAGCCATGGGGCAATTAATAGTGTGCTTATACAAGGCATTACTTAAATTCTTATTACATTATTTATGTTTTTATTTTTATTTTACATTTGTTAACCAGGGGTGTCTGACTGAGCCAAAGAGGCCCTTTTTCAACAGAAGCCTAGGGATAAATGCTCCACATAGAAACATTACAGAAACATTTAGCTATTTAGACATGATCAGTATACACACAAATTACAAAAGACATGTTTTTACAGTGGTATGCAGCACATCAACAGTTACAGTGGAGAGAACAAACAAAAATAAGATTTTCAGTGTAGCCCCTTTTTTTT
>NC_056750.1:54928182-55012162 GCF_019279795.1 Protopterus annectens | reverse complement strand
GAAACCTGGTTCAGGCCCGAGAGCACCCCAGCACTACCAGTTATATAAGTTTCCCTGCCCTAAAAAAGACCACTCCAGGTTGGTGGCAAAGCACCTAAGCATCAGAGACTATCCATGTGCAACTAACAGTGGGTAAAACTGCCTTCCAGTTTATAGCCTGCTACAGACCACCCTCCCAAACCCAGGAACCCCACTCGGTCTTCCTGAGAACACTGGAAAATATGAAGGTCTCTCCGAACACCATTATATTGGGCGACTTCAACTACCCAAACATAGATTGGGAGCATTACTCTAGCTCCAACACCCTTGCCCAGAGGTTCCTAGAATTCATAAACTCAAATGATATGGAACAACTTGTTACCACTCCCACAAGAGGGGAAAATGTACTGGACCTGATCATCACCAACATGGGGACTCTATGCTCCAGACCAGAAGTGTATCCCTCACTGGTAAGATCAGACCATAAACTGATCTCACTGGATATTCACATCCCGACCCCACCCCCTGCCCAGAAAACCACAGTGAAAAACTTCTCTAAAGCAAATTTCACACTCCTCAAAACCGAGGTGGAATCCTTCAAAGCCCCCGGGCCTGTGGAAAATACGGCCCAGACCGCAGAATCCTTTATAAAGGCATTCTATGAATGCCTTCAGGAATGCATGGATAACGCAATCCCAAATAAAACCAAGACCCAATCCTCCAAAGGCAGACGACCTGTCTGGTGGACCCCAGCCATAAACAAACTATACAATAGAAGGAGGAAGCTACTACATGATAGAGCAAAATCCCAAAAAGGGAAGGCATCTCTGATCAGTATTAGCAAAAAACTAAGGGCACTCATAAAATCGTCAAAGGCCAGCTTCAAGAGAAAAATTGCACAGGACACTAAGGATAATCACAAGGCTTTCTTTAGTTATGTTAGGAACCTGGGTGGGAATTCCCAGATATGCTCAGAATTAGTCCAAAATGACAAAAAATACACTGATCCCACAGACATTGCCAACATCCTAGCTGACAGGTTCAGCACAAACTTCTCCCCCCCTCCCCAGCAAAAGGGCAAATATCTATCCCAGCAGAGTGCTGCCCCCCTGACATCTCAGATGCTCAGGTGGGAGCCGCCCTCTCCAAAGCAAAAAAACACAGCATCAATGGGACCAGATGGTGTCCCAGGCTGCGTCCTACATGAACTCCAAGAAGAGCTAAACCCAAACATAAAACTACCGTTCAATCTCAGCCTTACTACAGGATATGTACCCAAAGAGTGGCGTACAGCAACAGTGGTCCCTCTCCACAAAGGTGGTGCCTCAATGGACCCTGGAAACTATTGCCCAATAAGCCTGACTAGCTTGGTCTGCAAAGCTATGGAAAGGATCATCATGGACCTCATAAATAAAGATATTAGGGACCTACAGACACTGGATCCTACCCAGTTTGGCTTTGTTAAGGGCAGATCCTGCCTCTTAAACCTGGTTGACTTCTTTGAAACAGTCACCAAGGCCATTGATGAAGGGAAGGTGGTCCACACAGCCTATCTGGACCTCACAAAAGCCTTCAATACAATACCCCACTCTGGCATTATAGATAAGCTCACCAGCTTAAATATAAACCCCTATGTCACTAGATGGGTTGCAAACTGGCTCAAGGACATAACCCACATGGTTAGAATTGCTGGAGCCATGTCAGACTCCAAACCAGTTGCAAGTGGCATCCCACAAGGCTCAGTCCTGGGACCTCTCTTGTTTGGTATATATTTCTCGGAGGTACAGGCCAACATGGAAGGACTGTGGCTGACCAAGTTCGCAGATGACTGCAAACTGGGTGCCATAATCAACTCTCCAGCCGACACAAGCATCCTCCAAAAGGGCCTCATAGAAACAGACAACTGGTGCCAGAGCCATGGCCTCAAGCTAAACGCCAAAAAGTGTATAGTCATCCCCTTTGGCAAAAACAAGTGCCCACAAATTACCACATAGGTGGTAATCCATTAAGTACAGAAGAAGTAATTAGGGACCTGGGGACCCAAGTTGATAGCAATCTCTCATTTGACAACCACGTGGCCAAAGTGGTTAGAAAAACATTTTATATAGCCCACCTAATCATGAAGGGATTCACATCTAGATTAAGGGAGGTCATCGTGTCTCTTTACTCATCCCTCATCAGGCCCATAATTGAGTACAATGCCCCTTTTGGGATGTACCTTACCAAATACCTGCAGCAACTGGAAAGACCCCAAAAGTACCTCACCAAGAGGATCAAAGGGCTCAAACAGATGCCATATGCTGCCTGGTTAAAGAAACTCCAGCTCTACTCAGTGGCATACCGCCTGCTCAGAGGTGACCTGTGCCTGACGTATAAGGCCATGTCCAACCTGGAATTAAGGGACATGCTGCACCTCAAAAAATCCAAATCCCATCGAGCTACACGCTCGAGAGACTTGAACCTCAGCACTGAAATAAATACGACATGCTGGAGGGACAGATTCATAACCCAGAGGCTCCCTTCACTCTGGAATAAAATCCCAGTCCAGGTTAGGCAGAGTCCCTCATTGACTCTCTTCAAGAGGAATCTTGATGAGTGGATGGGCGATTGTAGGTTTATCCTGGGTATCACTTCAGTGTCACTGTTAGACAGAGGCACAGTATACTAACCTCGAAAAAGGGCATAGCAAAATTAATTTAAAGTGGGTGGCGAAAGCCAAACACACTCTGGCTAGGCTTATAAATGCCCTAGGGCAGATAGCGTAGTATGAACCTATGAACCTATATAATGTTCACATAAATATGAATGTTAACTATAAATAACTGTGAATATGCATATTAAATTCATATTAAAAATACATGTAAACAATACATGTAAAAAAAAACATATGAAAAAACAACACTGAAGTGCCAGCAACTCCCAATTTCAACCTAACATGTGATTCAACTTTAAAACACTTGAAATGGATACAATTCCATTAATTCCAGGATACTGGGAAACATTGAAACACAATTGCCATTTTAAATCCATGATGTCAGGGTGTATATCTAAAGTTCTTCCTTGCACATCCTTTTGTAACTGTTGAACCACCATGAACCTAAAAACATGTCCATTGTTTGATTGTGTATGTCTAAACAATGGGCTGGTGATTCTATTGTTTCTTATGTCACCTAAGTGCTCACCTGTTCTCATTTTAAATTTCCTACAAGTTTTCCCAATATAAAATATCGGACAGTCCTGACACTTAGCGATGTATACCACATTAACAGAACTGCAATTGTAATGCCCATTGATATGTATTGTTCTCCCATTAAATTTAAACTCTTTCCCTGTTTCAAGAATAAAAGAACAATAAATACAAGCATTACACCTGAAATTGCCCATAGACCTATTACAACTAGCATTTTCTACACTAGTTTTTAAAATTTTATTGAGGGATCTATCCTTCCTGTAAATAATTCTAGGGCTTATGCCAACTTTCTGTACAATATTTTCATCAGATTGTAATATTTCCCAATTATTGTGAATAATGTCAGAAATAATACTGGCCTCACTATTATAAGTTTAAATAAAACTGATACCTACACTTATTCTATTAGTAATGTTCGCTGATGTTACATACCATGTCCGGGCATTATTACTATAATCTACAATTGGCTTATATACCCCCATTTCTCACTTATTTTTAACCTCTGCAGAAATAACTGCCAACATGTTACTAGGATAACCCATTTGTCTAAACATTTGCATTAAAAAATCTACCTCATTTAAAAAATCATCATATTGGTTGACCATTCTGGCTGCCCGCACCAACAGGCCCTCAACTATGAATTTCTTTTGATGGTGCTGGAGCCAGCTGGTTTAATGCAAATAAGAATTTGAGAACATAGACTTTCTAAAAATATTAGTAATAAACCTTTTATTATCTAAATCAATGCATAGGTCAATATCTAAGTAGGTTATTCTAAACTTATCATACTCATGTGTGAACTTTAAAAATTCTACTGTCCTATTTATATAATCGAAAAATTCCTTGAGTCTATACTCAGAACCTCTCCAAATTAACAATAAATCATCCAGGTATCTGGTGTAGTGCATTATTCCATTTACAAAAGGGCTTTTCATTAAAAATTCCTGTTCCCAAAATGACATGACGAGGTTAGCGAAGATGGGGGTGCAAGCTGCACCCATCGCTACCCCTGTCGTCTGTCTATAATACTGGCCTTCAGAAAAGATGTAATTTGTCTTTAATCCTAACTCCATCAATGTGGCAAACTTATTGATCTCATCCTGGTCAAAAATACATGTCTTATTCAATTGAGGTTCCAGCCATGTTAATCCAGTTCCGTGAGGGATGACCGAGAAGAAATTAACTATATCCACAGTGACCAAAACTGTGTCAGGGGTGATCTCTGTCCCTCTTAATTTCTACCAAAATTGCCAGGAATCCTTACTAATATATGTAAGTTTTTCTAAACATTTTTGTAATTTATTATCTAAAACTATCATTATTTAAACAATTTCCCACAAAATTCATTTGAATCTGCTTGGGGACTAAATATGGTGAATTTCAACTGGGATGGCGATGAGGATAGTCCACTTGCTCAGCAAGTTTTTGATGCTGGTCATTGTGGTTTAACTGACAATTACGATGAACTATACGATTTGTCCATATATAGTAACACTGGTTTGTTTTGTGAATCGGAAAGTAATCCAATGTTTATTGTACAGGATGGTGTATGTGCAATGTCTTCGGGGGGTATTTGTAATGATTTTCATGTTAATAATCCTGGCACAAGTATTGTGTGAAATTGTTTAAATAATGATAGTTTCATATGTAATATTGAGGACACAGTGGCCATTGGTGAAGCAACTGATTTAAGTGAAATGTTGGATATTCATGATCTAGATCAAAGGGTGGAGTTGCAAACATTACTACATGGTTTAAACAATGAAACTGGTCTGGAACCTGTTGTGGTGTTGAATGACAAAAAAATTTTAAATTTTAATTATTCAAACATTGATTTAACTAATGACCATGCTAATTTATTGGTGAAAGGGTACACCTTTGTTCCCACCAGGAAAGGAAATGTAGTAAATACTTTAATAGATCCTAAAAAATACACTAGAAAATTCAACTTGACTATATGGTTTAATTCAAGTAGTGAACCATACTCTGAGTGTAGGGCAGAATTGAAAAAAATGAGTGTTTTTAATCCACCCCTCAATAGTGTAGTAGCATTATTTGAAAAAATGTGTGAAAGATACATAAGGCATTTTTATAGTAATGGTGAGGGGTGTAATACGATGTTGGACTCTATAAAGAATTTGAACAGCAAAGATAAAGAATTATTGGGGATACTTACAAACACAAAAGATGTACGATACATGAAACCCGATAAAGGTAATGGTATTGTTGTTATGAATAGAGCGGACTACTTGAACAGGATGAATGTCTTGTTATTAGATGGGACATATGAGGAGAGCTCTTTAAATGAAGTAAAAATAGTCCATCATAAAATAGATATGTTATTGAGTGACATGTTATTTCAAGGACAAATCAACGAGTCTGAATATTTTTATATGTTAAATGAACATCCTATGGTGTCCTATATATTTGGTATTACCAAAATCCACAAAGGCCTGAAAAATCCCAAATTAAGGCCTATTGTGGATGGCAAAAGGTCCAAAACTTGTTTTATCAGTAAATATTTAGATAATAAATTACAAAGATGTTTAGAAAAATTCACATATATTATTAAGGATTCCTGGCAATTTTTGGAGAAATTAAGAGGGATAGAGATCACCCCTGACACTATTTTGGTCACTCTGGATGTAGTTAATCTCTTCTCTGTTATCCCTCACGAAATTGGATTAACATGGCTAGAACATCAATTGAATAAGGCATGTATTTTTGACCAGGATGAGATCAATAAGTTTGCCACATTGATGGAGTTAGTATTAAAGACAAATTGCATCTTTTTTGAAGGCCAGTATTATAGACAGATGACAGGAGTAGCGATGGGCGCAGCTTGTGGCTCCATCTTCACTAACCTCATTATGTTGTTTTGGGAACAGGAATTTTTAATGAAAAGCCCTTTTGTAAATGAAATAATGCACTACACCAGATACCTGAATGATTTATTCTTAATCTGGAGAGGTTCTGAGTATAGACTCTGGGAATTTTTCGATTATATAAATGGGACAGTAGAATTTTTAAAGTTCACACATGAGTATGATACGTTTAGAATAACCTACTTAGATATTTACCTATGCATTGATTTAGATAATAAAAGGTTTATTATTAATATTTTTTAGAAAGTCTACATTCTCAAATTCTTATTTGGATTACACAAGCTAGCACCCGCACCATCAAAAGAAATCCATAGTTAAGGGCCAGTTGGTGTGGGCAGCCAGAATGGTCAACCAATATGATGATTTTTTAAATGAGGTAGATTTTTTAATGCAAATGTTTAGACAAAGGGGTTATCCTAGCAACATGTTGGCATTTATTTTCACAGAGCTTAAAAATAAGTGAGAAATGGGGGCATATAAGCCCATTGTAAACTATAGTAATAATGCCTGGACATGGTATGCAACATCAGCGAACATTACTAATAGAATAAGTGTAGGTATGAGTTTTATTTTAGCTTATAATAGTGAGGCCAGTATTACTTCTGACATTATTCACAATAATTGGGAAATATTACAATTTGATGAAAATATTGCACAGAAAGTTGGCATAAGCCCTAGAATTATTTACAGGAAGGATAGATCCCTCAAGAAAATTTTAGAAACTAGTGTAGAAAATGCTAGTTGTAATAGGCCTATGGGAAATTTTAGGTCTAATGCCTGTATTTATTGTTTTTTATTCTTGAAATAATGAAAGAGTTTAAATTTAATGGGAGAACAATACATATCATTGGGCATTGCAATTGCAGCTCTGTTAATGTGGTATACATGGCTAAGTGTCATGACTGTCCAGTATTTTATATTGGGAAGACTTGTAGGAAATTTAAAATGAAAATAGGTGAGCACTTAGGTGACATAAGAAACAATAGAATCACCAGCCCATTGTTTAGACATACACAATCAAACAATGGACATGTTTTTAGGTTCATGGTGGTTCAACAGTTACAAAAGGGTGTTCTTACTCCTCTACCACTTACCCTTTACAAACACTGCTCCACTGATAGTTTCTCGCTCCTCTCCTGCCCTCCTGGGCTCTACCCGCTCCGTTTGCCCTACGGGCTCTCTCCGCTCCCCTACCCTGCCCCCAATTCCCACCCACCCCCAGCACCCCTACCTTTATCCTTCCTCCAACCACACCCACTACCATTCTACTCTAATCAGCATCTCACTTTTTGTACACACCCTCTTTTCTTTCCCACCAAAACCGACCTCCACCCAACTCCACATCAACATCCTACCTAACCAACTCTATTCCATTTCCACTCCCAAACCACACCTCCTCCACATCTAATACAACTCTCCACACTCTTAATACTACATAGTAGTAACTACCAGTTCCTCTTACATAATTTATCTCCTTTATACCATATACCCTACTATATTTTCACCTCCTAGTAACTCTTCACAACATGCTCTCAAAACAATCCTTCATCTCCCTTTTACTACTACTCCTCCTCATCTTATCCTATCTGCACTATCTCTCCCAGCCCACTATTTCCTTCCATTCTCAATCCTTCCATGTAACCAATCATCAGAACTCACCTCTCCCACACTCATACTCTCCTATCTCCCCCTATTTATACCCCACAGATAATCTCTTTCTTTTCCGATACAAACTTATCACTTCCCAAACAATCTCCATTCCCATAACCACTAACAAATTTCTCCAACTTACAATAAAACCTGATCTTATTACCTTACTGTCTTCTCATCTAAACCACTTCTTCCTTCATCCAATTATCGCTCTCATATCTGGTGATATACATCCTAACCCAGGACCTTCCACCATAGCCACCACAAATAAATCCTTGTTACTTACTTCTTTAAACTCCCAAAGCATAGTAAACAAAGTCCCAAACCTTCATGCTTGGCTCATACACAATAAACCTGACATCCTATCTATTTCTGAAACCTGGTTGAAACCACGTATAAAGGACTCTGAAATAATTCCTCCAAACTACTCCATCATAAGAAAAGACAGGCCTCACAAAAAAGGTGGAGGAGTAGCTCTCCTATACTCATCCTCCCTAATAGTTACTCCCTACAATAAACCTATACCACACTTTAACAATGCCGAACTTCTTCTTACTCTACTACAAATCAATAATCACAAACACATATGTCTTGCTTCCCTCTATATCCCCCCAAGGGATAATATTCCCACACTTGAACTCATCCTTTCGTGGCTTTCTAGTAACATTAGTAACAAAACCATAATCCTAGGAGACGTGAACATTAACTGGGCCTGCATTCAGTCTCCAACAAACTCCATTAACATCAACCTCTACAATTTCTCACAGCTAATCAGTTCCATAACTTGCCCTGCAAAATATCTCTCCAGTGGAAGTATCCTGGATTGGATCCTTGTTTCCCATCCTCGCTATTTCTCCAAAAGTGGCACTCTTTCCGATCCCCTTAGTGACCACATACCCATCTTTACCCACCGACTTCCCTCTATCTTACATCGAACCCATAACTATATTACTATTCGTGACCAAAAAAAATTCAACCCAACAACCTTCTCGAACTCCTTACAAGCAATTAATTGGAACTGTCTAAAAACATTACCACTAGACAGTGCAGTTTCCCACTTTAACTCGATATTCCTAAAAATATTAGACTCCCAGGCCCCCTTAAGGACAAAGAGAATAAAAACAAAATCAGCCCCCTGGCTTTCCAAAAATACTCTTGCTACCATGAGACATAGAGAGAAAGTCTGGGCATGCTACCAGAAAAATATGACACCACTGCTCCACAATGAATATAAAATGCTTCGAAATAAAGTAAAAAATCTCATCACTTCTGATCGACAAAACTACTTCTCTACTCTCCAAAACCATAATAAAAACAACCCTCAGAAATTCTGGAAAGGCATCTCTAGTCTCCTTCACCCTAGTAAACCAGATTCTCCCACCCCAGACTCAAATGCTCCAGAATTAGTCTTGGCCACACAATTTAACTCCTTTTTTATTGACTCTATTTCCAAATTGACCTCTTCATTCTCCAACACCACTACACTCCACAATACTCCCTCACCCACCCCTACTACTCCCCATTCCCCATCTACCAAATCCTCTACCTCCTCTTCTACACAAACTTCTCCCTCATCTCAATCACCCCCTAATTCCCCCTCTCCTGACTCTCCCTTATTCTCATTAAAACCCATACCTACATCTACTATAAAAAAACTCCTTCTGAAACTGAAGCCATGTACCAATGCTCCTGATAATATCCCTTCTTACTTTCTTAGTATAGCTGCAGAAACACTTGCCTACCACATTAGCATCTTAATAAACTGTTCCATTCAAGAATCTACAGTACCTCAAATCTGGAAACAGGCCTTTATCTTACCTCTACACAAAGGTGGTAACAATAACAATGTAACAAATTTCCGCCCCATAGCTATCCTGTCCCCTATCTCTAAAATCCTAGTAAAATGTGTCCAACTTCAACTCCTTCCATATCTCCTAGATAATCACCTCATAACTCCCACACAACACGGATTCAGACCAAATCATAGCACCATGACAGCCATCCTCTCCTTCCTTGAACTTGTAAATAAAGCTCGTGATTCTGGCCAATTTGTCTCTACCCTTCTACTTGACCTCTCCAAAGCCTTTGATACTATATCACACAGCCTGCTTTTAGCTAAACTCTCTGAACTTAATCTATCTCCCTCCTCCTTGAGTTGGTTCTCTAGCTACTTATCCAACAGAAATCAAGCAGTAAAATGGAAGAAAACCACCTTCCCATTCCTTAGTACCCCTACAGGAGTTCCTCAAGGCTCCATACTGGGTCCCCTTCCTTTAATATATTTATAAACAATTTCCACAAATCTATCCCATTCTCAAACATCATCCAATATGCAGATGATTCAACTATCATCTGTTCTGCCACTTCTATCGCTATACTTCAAAAACTAACTCAAGATGCCTTCTCTACCACAGAGCAATGGATGTTAAGTAACCATCTAGCTCTCAATGCTTCCAAGACCAAACAAATGATATTTACTCCTTCTAAACTTACTCCTTTTGATATGAACACATTCTCAATCACTAGTCAAAATAACTCACCTCTAGAAATAGTGTCAGAGACTAAGTTACTCGGGGTCCAAATTGATAACCAACTTAAATTTAACTCTCACCTACAACTAAATATCAAAAAAACCCATCAGAAACTAGGCATGCTTTACAGACAGAATCCCTACCTCACACCTGCCACTAAAATTACTCTCTCCACTTGCTTCCTTATCCCCTCCCTTCTCTATGGTGCCCCACTCCTAACAAATCTTCAGTCCTCTTTAAAAAAACAGCTCTCCTGTTGCTACAACAAAATCGCAAAATTTGCCACCAGCCATATGTTATGTCCTCCACCCATCATTGTTCCTCCCTCCAGAAACTACAATGGCTAGAACTTCCCAATCAACTAACTTACATTCAACTAACTCTAGCCCACAAGCTTATTCTCAATCCCTCCCTTTGTCCATCCCTTTCATCTGCCTTTAAAATGCACCTACCCAACAGAGTATTAAGGTCAAACAATCAAAACCTACTAGAAGTGCATAAACCTACTCACCCCCCCAGGCATAAACCTTCTATCCTTCAGCCTAGCTCGCCATTGGAACTCCCTACCACCTTCCATCCGCACCACCTCCAACCAGTCTACTTTCAAAAAATCTCTTCATTCACATCTAGCATCACAGTGGGAATGCTCTTGCTCCCACCCTACATAACTAACTCTGTCCTCTCACCTCCCCTTCTCCTTCCTGCTAACTTCCCTACTATACCTTAGAATTGCATAAAATCTACTAGACAGGCCCTTAAGTCTACTTCCCCCACTATGCAATGTCCTTTAGCATCACATTGTACAATTCCTTAGTTAGTATGATTCCTCTCAAAGCTGTATTCATTGCTATATTTGTTGTACTATTGTTGTATATTCTTCTCAATCTGTATTAATTGTTATTTTTTGCACATAATTTGTTTTTAAAAAATTTTTGCTTCCTTATTTTGTATAACTTTCATTACTACCTGCTGTACCTATATTGTTCTGTTACATGTATCTTTTTTGCTTTTTTGGAGCTTTTCTCCCTCCCCAGGACTCCATTGAAAACGGGTTCTTTATGGCCCAATGGACTATCCTGGTAAACCAACTGCAATAAATAAATAAAATAAATAAATAAATAAATGTGCAAGGAAGAATTTTAGATATACACCTTGACATCATGGAATTAAAATGGCAATTGTGTTTCAGCGCTTCCCAGTACCCTGGAATTAATGAAATGGTATCCATTTCAAGTGTTTTAAAGTTGAATCACATATTAGGTTGAAATTGGGAGTTGCTGGCACTTTAGTGTTGTTTTTTCATATGTTTTTTCATATTTTTTTTACATGTATTGTTTACATGTATTTTTAATATGAATTTAATATGAATTTAATATGTATATTCACAGTTATTTATAGTTAACATTCATATTTATGTGAACATTATATATATATATTTTCATGAAGTTTACTGCATTTACATTGAATATTCAATGTTTTTTATTTGTTTTTAAACATATATTCACTTTTTAATACCATTATTTGGCTATTAGATGATTCAACAGTTTATGTAATTATGTAATTGGGGTGGAGTATAAAAGGGGTTAGATGTTTGTGTTAAAACTGTTCTGAGGAAGTCCCTTTGAGTGGGGAAGAAAGCGTTCAACCTTTATTAATAAACTGTGATCGAAGGTGGTTGTTCTATTCTTCTTGGCATGGATTATATAAGCATTTCTATCAGGCCAGGGTCTGAGACTGTTCTGTAGGCCAGGCACAGGCCAACTCTCAGCAGCCTATAAGATAGAAAGTACAGTGACATGGCCTTTAGTCTGTCCATGCAGGTCATGTGTTGCAGGCCCTGAATTGTCTTGATGAGAAACCTCTGAGGTCTCTGCAGCTGCTGCAGGTGTCTGGTGAGGTACATACACAAGAGAGTGTCATACTCTGTAGTGGTCTGATGAGGGATGAGTTCAAGGGAGTCATAACATCCTTAGCTCTGGATGTGATGCCCTTACTTATGAGCTGTGCAACACAGAAGGCCTTCCTTACCACTGTGGACACATGGTGATCACAGTCAAGGTTTTTATCAACCTGTGTTCCCAAATCTTTCACCACAGGGTTTCAGCTAAGGGGCATACTGTTAGTATTGTAATATGTAGGGACTTCCCCTTGGCTGTAAAGGTTGATAACACATTATTTAGCATTTATTTTGAGTCTGTGACTTTGGCACCAATCTTTTGTCTGTGTAAGGCCTTTTTGAAGTATGTCAACATCATTGGGGGACTCAATGATTGCATTCAGTTTGCATTCATTGGTGAATGTGGTAAGCCACAGGCCATTTATTTCCCCCTGGACATCTGAGAAATACATTCCAACCAGTAGGGGCCACAGCACATATCCTTGTGGAACACCAGTGGTAACTGGTCTGCTGCTACAGGTGGAATCTCCAAATGTGACTGTATGTATTCTGTCGGTGATCCAGTTGGCTGCTCATCTTGTGACATGTGGGTTAATTCCCAGTCTTTAATTTCTCCAAGTCTTTTGGGTTTCTAATACCATGATGGGAATGGACCCCATTCCTAAGTCAAAATATGATTAAATTTCATGAAATTAGTATTGTTTCAATCTTTGATGTCAGCCAAAAGTGCTCTTCGGAGCACTCACAGTGTGCCCAGTAATGACTCCTTCTGCAATTTGTATGGAGTTACATGGATTGGTAACATATCTAAATATGATTGTAGATTATTTTTTATAAGACATTGCTCCTACTACTTTTGGAACTGTCTGAGTATCTTTCTTCCACATTGCTCTCATTTCTGCCTGCAGATCCTGATATTTTATGACTTTGTGTCTCTCTGTACACAAGACACTGTAGTCACTGGGTGTGGTGATTTTAGTGATCAATGCTACTCTTGTCTTCTTTTCTTGGACAACTATATGCAGTTTTCTAGCATCTATCTTTTGAACTGTTGGTAATGGGTGGTCCCATGTGATATAAACCATCATTTTCTATGATACATTATGACTCATGTTTGCAGTGTTTTTCAGCCACTTCAATATCATAATGTTTGCACAATCCCCAGTCCAGCAATCTTGCCACATTATTATTATGTCTTTCAGTATACAGTCCTTCTGCCATTAGTATGTCACAACCTGCAACAAGGTGTGCAACAGTTTCCAATTCGGTTTTATAAACCTACATTTGTCTGTTTCTCCCACATGTTCAATGGACTTTGTAAACCAACGTGTACATAGCCCACTATCTTGGGCTGCCAATATTAACCTTTCATCTCTTGGTTTCAATATGCCTCTCCTTAACCATTCCTGAGTTAATTCCTTATCAGCGAGGTTCTTCCAGAAGTTTTCTATACTTGCAACTATATTTATGTTTTTTTCCACATTTCTTGCCTTGTCATCTGGTCCTTCACCTTATATTCTTTCTTTTGTTGTTTAGCACATTCAGTTGCTGCCTGATTTTTATCCACTTCTGGATTGATTTCTATTCCTGCTTGACATGGATATGCTTCTGCTGAATTAAGCAGAAAAGTCATCTTAGATTTATTCTCCTCATGTTTCAAAACTTTCACTACATTTGGGTCTTGTGAGGTCAGCAGATATGTGTGGAGTCACACGATTGTAGATCTATACATATAATCAATTTAAAGGCCCCCAATCCCTCCTTCAGAATGGGGAATATATAATCTTTGTATGCACTGATTTTTATAAATCATTTGGTGAGCATGAAGCATCCTTCTTGTTTCTTATGTACTCTATCCAAAACATTTTGGGGCCAGTCAATCACTCCAAAAGTGTAAGTTAGGACAGGAAGAGCAAACTGGTTTATAGCTTGGATTTTGTTCTTAGGTGTCAGTGCTGTTTTCAGGATTAATTCAAGTCTTCTGATATATTCCTTACTAAGTTTTATTCACATTTGTTCGTGTTTTAGTGTTGATCCTTCATTAAGTCCCAAGTATTTATACACTCCGTCTTGCTCAAGTTCTTTTATATCACACTCTTGTCCCAAACTGCTATTTTCCTGACGTTGCAGTTTTCATGCTTAAAAGGTTGCTTTTGCACATTTATCAAGACCAAATGACATTCTTATATCATCTGAAAAAGTTTTGACAACTTGCAGTATTGCTTACAGTTCCTCATCTGAAGAGCTATACAGTTTTAAATCATCGACAAAGAGAAGGTGAGAAGCCTTTACACTTTGTTGTTTTCTAGGAGCCAAATTATAGCCATGGCCTAAGCTATTAGGTAGACAGCTTAATGGTTTAAGGGTAAGGCAGAATAGCAGCAGTGACAGAGTCACTCTGGAGTATCCCCCTTTGAATTTTTATCCCTGGGATAATAATTTGTCCTTTATCATGGCTTAATTGCAAAGTGGTCTGACACTGTTTGATGGTCACTGTAATGTAGTTGATCAGTGCAGGGTATATCTTACACATTTTTAAGCACTCTTTTATCCATGAATGTGGGATGCCATCAAATGCTTTTGTAGTCAATCCATGCCATACTTAGATTCTTCCTCTTTTTACAGTTCTCCGCTATGACTTTATTAAACAACAAATGATCCCTTGTTCCATATGACTTTTGTTTACTACCCTTTTGTTCTGCTGCCATAACTAAGTTTTCATCTAAATGACTACAAACTCTGTCAGCATCAATTCCCATGTATAGTTTATATGTTGTCGGAAGGCAAGTTATTGGTCTATAATTTTTAGGGTAGCTTGCAGGTTCACTCTTAAATAGGAGCATTGTTTTTCCTGTTGTTAACCAGGTTGGTGTCTGTTTGGGGTGTACATATAAATAGTTCTTACTCGTGGCTAAATCTTCATGCAAAGATGTTAATAATTTAAGCCAAAAATCAGGTACTGCATCTGGACCTGGGGTTTGCCAATTAGGGGCTTTTCTTAACTTTGTTCCAGTCTCTCTGGCTGTTACTTCATCCCATTTCATATCCTGCACCTTTGAATCTCTTATTCTTTCTTTAACTTCTTCTATCCATTTAGCATCTTTGTTATATTCCGCAGGATCTTCATAGATATTTCTCCAAAATGTATCTGTTTCTTCTTTTTTTGGCAGTCTCCAATTCTCTATAAAACTTTTGTTGGATCATCAATAAATTGTTTATTTTGTTTTTCTTTATATTTTATTTTGTATCTTCTAAGTCTTTCCGCCTGTGCTGAAATTTTTAGTTTGTTATTTGCAATAGTACATGATACATCCTCATCTGTTCTAATATTGCACATTGCTTTATCAGTTTTCTTAGTATTTTTGTTGATCTATTCCCTCTTCTATAATCTTCTAACAGTGACACTTCTTGTCTTAACTGCTTTATAGTTTTATCTATTCGATATTTCCATGATGGTATTCGATTTCTCCCCTCCCTTTCTCTCACTACCCAGTGTTCTTGTGGTAGAACGTTATGAGATATTAATTTAGCTGCACAGTAATATATCCTGTTTACTTCTGCTATATCACATGGGTCTCTATGAACAGTCCTAATTACTGTATTCATTTGTTTTATCAAAATTCTGACTTTTTGGGTTTTATTAACCTTTTGCAGTCTATTTCTTTCACTAATCTTGATATACCTGTCTATGTCTAGTAAATCAAGCAACTCTTCTCTTAGCTCATTTCCTTCCAAACTAAGGGCACATCCCTTGTTTTCCAATTCCTGCAGACATTCCATAGAAGCTTTTATAGCATCTTCCTGTGGCACATTCCCTTCAACTTCATCCTGTGACATCCATTGCTCTATCATATGGGAACTCACTGGCCTATCACTCATCTACATTGACTGCATCAGAGTTTCCACAGTTTCCTGTTCCTTCCCTTGCTGTCTAGCTTCAAGTGAATATTTAAACTGGTTTTCTTTGGAAGGCTCCAAATTATCTTTATATGGCACCTGACCATTTGCAGGTACTCCATGACCTCACTTTCTATTTCTTTAATTTCTCCATTGCTGATCTCCTTTTCTACTTTTCCTCTTTGTCTTCTTATTTTTTGGATTGTAAAGTTGTCCATGTCTGGATTTCTTTGTCTATATTTCTCTTCAAATATCTTTGGCGCTGCTCTTTTTGTAGTGGTTAGTTTTGCTTTTTGCTTTGCATAAATATTACACCATACTGAATCTCTTTTTCTTTCCCATGTCCAAATGTCTTCTTCAGATGTTTCCTGATCTTCAGGTTTCTCCCTACTATGGGGATTCACTCCATCCTTCTGTGATGTAACCTGTGCTAGGCCTTCTGCACCAAATCTGTCACTTCACAGGCACTCCATAACTTTAACTTCTATTTTTTTTTAACTTCTGCTTTACTAATCTTCTTTTCTACGTGCCATCTTTGTGATGTTATTTTTTATTGTGAAATTTTCCATATCTGGATGCCTTTGCCTGTATTTCTCTTAGAATATATTTGGGCTGCCTTCTTCACATTGATTAATTTGCATAAATATTGTACCATATCAAATCTGTCTTTCTTTCCCATGTCCATATTTCTTTTTTATACTTTTCAAATATCTCTTGGTTTTGTTATTTATATTTTCACACTTCCTCAGATGCTTCTTTTTCCAAACAGGTCATGATCTATATACTGTTTTTCTCAAATATGTTGTATCAATGAACAAAAGTTTTCATTTGAAGCTTCTGACAGTTTTTCTTGCGGAAGTATTTTTCTTTCCTCTAATTTCTCTCTTAATCGTTTTGTATATCTTGTGTCTGGAAATTCTGGGCTTTTTACGTAATAGTAACAATACATAATTCCCAGCTGTGTGAGTTTATCAATGATGTCTAAGTGGAGAATTGTGTCAAAAGCCTTGGCTAAGTCAATTTAGGCTGTATGCAGTGTTTGCCTTCATCCAGGGCTTTGATGATATTCTCAAAGTCATCCACCAGGTTTTAATAAGCATGATCTACACTTAACAAAGCCAAATTGTGTGAGGACAACAGTTTGAAGGCCACCTATGTCTTTGTTGATAAGTTCCATGATTATTCTCTCCATGGCCTGGCAGATATGGCTGGTGAGGCTTAGGGGTCTATAGTTCCCAGGGTTGGTTGATGGATCCCTGTTGTGCAAGGGGATTACTGTTGCCATGTTCCACTCTGCTGGGACAAAGCCAGTACTTACACTGTAGTAGAAGAGAGTGCCAAGTAGTTCCGCTAGGTCCTGTTTCAGACCATTTAGCAGGCAGCCTGAGATGTTATCTGCTCCCATAGAGGTGATTTCTTTGTTCATGGAGAGTGCTCTTTGGAGATACTAGGTAGAGGATTGGTGACAGATATGCTTTGGGGTATATCTGGTGGGGACACAGGGGGGTGAGGTTTACCCCAAACTGACTGGTAGCAGGTTGGTGATGTCCTCAGGGTCAATATGAGTGGTATCGTCCACTACTAGTTTGGCAGAAAGTTGGTCTTTCACTTTTAGATTTCTGACATAGCTAAAGAATGCCTCCTGATTATCTTTAGCTAGAAATGCTAGTTTAGGTTCGTATGTAGCTTTAGAGGACTTCACAAGATGGCTAATTTACTTAGTCAAGCTGTGGAGGGGGTCTTTCCTCTGCTGAGTCAATTCCCTCTTGTTCTTAGACATTAATTTCTTCCACTTGTATGACCTATGTATGCCTGATGTCCCCCAAAGTAGCTTGTTTTCTATGAGGACCTTGTTTTGATCCATTCACATTCAGCCAACTCTATACATTTGTATAGGTGTTTATACAGGTCATTTGTGTACACCTCTGTATAGCAGTCATAGTTGATAGTGGTAGCAGGGGGGTATGAAACTATTTATGGCATCAGTTAGGAGGCTATAGTTTGCTTTGGATAAATGTCTCAGCCTGTCTTCTCTTGAGGGGGTGTCAGGTATGATTCTGAATGTGAATGAGACTGGATTATGATCCAACCTGACCAGGGGTCAACACACAGGGGTTAGTGCAGAGAACCACTACGTTGGTGAGTACTAAGTCTAGGACATTCAAGCCCCTTGTGGGGGTGCAGAATATCTGTTACACACATCAGGAACCTTAGAGTGAGCATGTTTGTGCACATATATGACTCCAAATCAGTGGAAGGATAGTTGAACTCACACATGGCCAAGATGTTTAGCTGTATAGTGAGTGACTCAAGTAGGTCCAAGTAGGTAGAGTGGTAGTCATGATTCATGGTGGGGGACCTGTAGCTAACAATGATATGGAAGGGGGTTCTACATACAGTTACTTGGACTTGGAGTATCTCTATGGAGTCATACTCTTTGACCTGTTTTGAGGTGTATTTGTCTTTAATGATGTATACACCTCCACCTTTGGTTCTTTCATGCTCATTTTGATGTTGGAATGTGTGGAAGGCATTGTAGCCTTGCATGGTTAGGGGGCTCTCTGCAGCCTTGAACCATGTCTGTGTGATTGCACAGACATGGGCATCTTCCAAGGTAAGGAGTTCTTCCAGTGAGTGTAGTTTCTAATTTACAATCCTTGCATTAAGCAGCATAACCTTTTGTTTGTCTCTAGTAGATTATTTTACATTGGGAATTTAGTTGTTCTGACATTGCCTAAAAAGGCCACTATGGGGGAGGCAAGCACCTTTATATAGTACAGTGAGGTTCATCTTTAGTCATTCACTGCAACATGGATTATGACAGAGTCATAACAGTACGTGTTGTTGAGAGATTTCAGTGTGTGTGTGATCTGACGTACCCTGGGACCTGACAGGCAGCTGACTGTGACCTTTTCCTTGTCCAGCCTGGTGAGGTGGACATCTATGTATCTCACTATGGAGTGACTTATGAGCAAGACAGTTGGTTGTGAGATGATTTGCCTGAGGGGCTTATTGGATGAGACACTGTTGTGTGCATTATTATGTTTAGTGGATTCTGTTGGGTCTACACTGTGTGCATTAGGTTTGTGCTTGGGAGGTCTCTGATCTTTAGCTAGGTTTCTTGTGAGTACCTCCGCATATGTGCATATATGTGTTGTGAGCTTGTTATGTGCAAGGGGTGAATTGTGTGTGCTGACAAGATGTTTGATATCTGGTTTGTTGTTATGTGAAAGAATTGATTTCAAATTCATAATACAGATACACTCTCAGATATTGTATTAGTTTGCTTTAGGAGTAACTGGTTGTCAGTATACATGATGTATTTGCTATGTTGCCTAAGGATACCCACATAAATCAGGCTGCTTGTAGAAATGGTGGAAAACTGTCTGTCCATTATGGAAGGTATATACAGTAGTAACTAGTGGGGAGTGGGCTAGATGGACCAGGTTTTGCTGTTAGACTAACAAAATGTGTCTATTTTATGGAGGGCTACAAAAATGTGTCAATGTTTCACAATGCACACCTGATTTGCTTGCAGGGCAGCAGTGCAAGCTCTGAGCAGCTACAATAAACTGAATGCAAACCCAGCAAAACACAATGTTGGAATACGGGCAAAGTTAAGCTATTTTAAAAAAGTAAACAAAGGGAAAGGCCAAGAGTGAGCATTAGTCCAGCAAGCCCCAACTCAGATGGGTTCTTGGCTGCACAGTTCTGCAACAAGATGTCAGGGAGGCCTTCTTAATGTAAGAGGGCTGGTTTTATTACCAAATAGTATAGATTCAGCAAACCTGAATCAAGCCTATGCTATAAAATGCAGAAGTACTAGAAATTCAAAGTGCAGAAAATCACAATCACAACAGAAGAACAAACAGTTTAAATAAAGCAGTAATTCAATAGAATACTCCAAAAAGAGTGCAGACAACAAACTTTCTAGTGTGAAATAAGTGGTCTGGATCCCAAGTGCTTAAATGAGAATTACAGCACTTTTCAGATAATGGACACAATAAGCATTCGACCAGCAATTCACAACTTAGAAGGGTGTAGACTATCATCCCCTGCCACAAGAGTCTACACCACAAACCTTCCTAATGTAAAATAACTGATATGGAGGCCACGTCCTTAAACCATAACAAAGACACTTAGAACAACAGTGACAATAAGCATTCAAACAGCAATTCCCAGCTCAGAAGGGCAGAGGCTACCATCTCCTCCCATAAGAGTGTAGACTACAAACCTTCTTAATGTAAGACATCTGGCCTGAAGTCCAAGTGCTTAAACCAAAAGTAATAGACTTAGAATAACAGTTACAATCTAATGCAATATCAGAAAGATGACAGTGAGATGTCTTTTAATCTACCCACATACATCACATCATGGTTAGTAGGCCCTATGTTCTCTTAATGAAAAAGCCCTGTGGTCTGTCCAGCTGCAGCATGTGTCTAGTGAGGTTCATGCAAAAGACAGCATTATAGTGTATTGCTGTTCTAATGAGTTTGACTACAGTGCTGTCATACAATCCTAAGATCTGAAATGTGATGGCATGTCTTCTGATGTGCACCATACTTATGTATTGGACAATATTAAAGAGACAGGTTATAAAGTAATGACACACATTGCAGTTCCTGACTTCACAACCCTTACAAGAAAATACACTAGAAAGTACTGTCATGATGATGTTATCTACTGTATCATTTGGCAATGCAAATATAACTGACAGATACAATTATCAGTTCAACAACACAAATGCAGATATGCTAGGCACTAATGTAGCTATGCACCTGTGCATCAGACACAAAGCTATCCCTGAATCCAAAAGAGAGAAAACAGGGAAATGTTACAATTATCATCACTTGCACAGGGTGTTGGAGGTGGGGGTGGGGTGGGAGGCCTAAGCTGACACAAAAGGTCAGTAAGCGTGTGGAAAGGGAAGCAGGCAGGCTGTGTGTGTGTGTGTGTGTGTGTGTGTGTGTGTGTGTGTGTGTGTGTGTGTGTGTGTGTGTGTGTGTGTGTGTGTGTGTGTGTGTGTGTGTGTGTGTGTGTGTGTGTGTGTGTGTGTAGGGTCCTCCATTTGAAAGTGGTGTGTGAGAGTCTGCATGAACACAGCCAAGCTCAGTGCTAGCTCTACATCTTGGTATGTCAGACAGGTGTGAGCCATGCATGGTAGAGATGGCAGTTCATTGTTGCCGCTCCCTGGTCATGAGTACTGGCTCTGCCAGGAGTTGCACTGGCACCTCCATGCCCAAGGTCAGATGGAGCTCTGCTACCTGAACGTAATTGATATCTGCTGGACATGCTACCTTCACAGGAATGCCCAGGACAATGACCTCCTGGCCTACCACATCCAGGTGTGAACAGCACACTCACCAATTGACCAGCAGAAGTATTGCCACTATGGGAGTATGTTCGGGCATGTCCACATTGGCTATCAGCAGATGTTATGGCTGACCTGCGCCCACAAGTACACCATTCCCCTCCTAGCAGATGTTACATCACAGGCACTGCTCTTTCCATGACAGACATCCCTCAGGCCATTGCAGACACCCCTTGTTCCAACGTGTCATTCATCTGATCCAGAAAATCAGTGACACAGTGGAGGCAGTCATGCATGTCAGACTGTTCCACATCCACAACCCTAAGCATTTCTCTGGAGTGTCTTTCTCAACATACCTGTGCCTCCATGATGGCAATAAACATATATTTTGTGACATGGGAAGAAATAACTGCACAAGGTGGAGGAAGGACAGCAGGCCACCACTGAGCACCACTATCAACTCTGTGTGGCACCACACCAACACTTTGGCTATGGACAGACTCAACAGACATTGAAGACGCAATAACCACACTTCCCTGCTCAATGTAATCACCATCCACCTGTCTTATATCTGTGGCCTCATGATGCATTTGCTATGTTGCCTAAGGATACCCACATAAATCATGCTGCTTGTAGAAATGGTGGCGTTGGCCTACTGGTTGTATCTGGGGAAAAAGAAGGGGGTGGCTGGATGTCAGCCTCTGTGTCAGATTCAACCTCTGCACCCCCCCCCCCAACTGTGCCTCAGTTTTGTCATCATTATCATCATCAGTGTCTGATGAGACACTGACATCAGGTGGCACAGAGCCCACACTCCCACTTTCATGATTACCTGTGATAAAAAGGGAGAAACACAGGCATACATTAATACCTGCACTACTACAGTGAAATATATGCTAAATAACTAACAGTTCTACCACTGTTACAGACAGTACAGCAATACACACAACAGGCCTAAACTGACACATTGTAGTTCTATAAATTGATCTGCACTACTGAAATAACTTCAGTAGTGCTAATTGTACACAGATAGTACTGACACCAAGGTGGTCCATGGTATCAGGACAGCCTCTGACTGTAACTATCTGTCATTCCTCACACAGTAGGTATGCTCTGTGTAATCTGTATGATGGCCTGCAGTTTTTAGTTGTGGAACTCTTCTGCATACATGTTTATGTCCTACTACTCAGGTGCAGCTGTGTCAGTTGTGTTTCCTTAGGTGTCTCTTCAAGTTGGCAGCAAGGATCACTGCCTTACCCTATATATACCCATAGCCTGTAACAAAACTAATTAGTGGAATAGGAAGTGCATATGTACCAATGTATGGCAAATGTAAGTGCTATATGTATTCTCACATTGGTCCCTACAGCTATCAATAGTGTGGGGCGAAGGGGCAAATGTACTGGGTGCAAAGAGTTAGGGGGCATAATCATCCAATCCCAATTACTCTTTAGTGCATACTTGTTTTTAAATGCCACCATTGAACATGTGGCCAAAGCGGAGTGCTGGAGCACTCCTTATGTTTTCTAAATTACAGCAACTGTTTGCTAAATTTGTTTCAAGCAGTTTCCTACAGTTTAACATAATTATTATTTTTTTTGTTCCGGCTGAAGAAGGTGGAGTGGGGAGATGCTTGGCTCATGTGTATACCCAATTGCAGACTTTTTTTTTTAAATTGCTCCACAGCTGAAGGGAGGCAGGTTTACCTTTCAACTGTCCAGATTTTCACAGAATAGTCAGATTTTTTCCTCATGGTTTTTATTCTGTTCCTCATAAAATTTAAGGTTTTATGTCAAATCACTGAATAACATACATTTGACTTTCAGGCTTCACATTCTTCAGAAAATGCATGCTAACACAAATCCTGTTAATATAGTAACTTTCTAAGTTTATAAAACAATATATAAAATCTGTCTCTATTTTAACCTTTGTCCAAATGGCTTCTGCCACAAGCTACCAGATCTGTAGACCCTTTTTTGCTCTTCAGTTGAAGAGCTGAGGCAGGAGTGGATGGAGAAAATTGGGTGTGTATCTGGCTACCTGGCACAAGTATGAGGAATAGACCTCTTCCCTCATTTTTATACTCTTTAAATGAAGAACTAGGAAGGTGGGGTGCCAATATGAGGATTAGCCCCAGGTGCTAAAAAAGCCAGCTATGCCTTTGACAGCTATAGTATGGAAACCCCCATACCTATCTCTTTAACTATCATATGGCATAACTAAGTTGCCCCATTGTCTATATTTATCATCTTACCAATCTCAGCAGTGTACTTTTCATAAGTTAATAGGATCATAGAATTGTAGACATTACTAGGCTACTGGACTTGGGCCCTAATAAGCCTAGCCAATAAATTATCCCATGTTCCATAAAGTGAGCACCCAATGCCCCTGTCCAGCAGGGACACAGGTGGAATCCCAGAAGTGTATTTTCTATTTCCCATCCAGTCATACAAGTTCCTCTTAAAGAGGGATAATGAGGTACTCTGCTTGACGTGGAGACAGAGTCTGTTCCACAGATTGGGGAGTCTCTGGGAGACAAATCTGTCCTGCCAGCAAGTCCTACTGATGTCGCAGACCAAGTTGAGGTTTTGCATGCGTGTCATGTTAGTGGAGTATTGCTTGTGGATATACAGCATTTTCATCAAAGGTGGGGTCAGGGATTGCTCTGTATGCCAGACATAGATCTCCTCTGAGGAGTCTGTATGAGATGAAGTAGCGGGACAGGGCTTTTAGCCTATCCATGTAGGATAGATGTTTGAAGCCCTGGATTCTCCTGGCCAGGAACCTCTGTGTTCTCTCTAGCTGCTGCATGTGCTTCTCAAGGTACATGCCAAAAGGTGTTTTGCACTTAGTAATGGGCCTTTTAAGGGAAGAATACAGGGATGTTATGACCTCCTTGTTCCTGGAAGAAGTACCCTTACTAATGAGGTGAGCCATGTTGAAAGCTCTCCATACAATGGAGGCAACATGGTGGTCCAAAGTTAGATTGCTGTCAACTTGGGTGCCCAGGTCCTTCACAACTGCTTGCATGCTTAGGACATTGTTATTAATGTGAGAATTTGTAGAAATATCACTCTCCCCAAAGGGGATGATGATGTATTTTTTGACATTTAGTTTGAGGCCGTGTTTCTGGCACCAATCATCTGTCTGGGCAAGACCCTCTTGTAGTATGTCTACATTACTGGGGAGGGGGGGGTTGATGACAGTGGCCAGCTTGCAGTCATCTGCAAACTTGGTCAGCCATAGACCTCTGGTATTGGCTTGCACCTCAGAGAAGTATATCCCAAGCAGCAGTTGCCCCAAGACCAATCTCTGGGGTATGCCACTCATTACTGGTCTACTACTTGTGGTAGCTTCCCCTATTTTGACTAAGTGAGTTCTATCTGTGAGACAGTTAGCTACCCATCTGGTCACATATGGATTTACACCAAGTTGGGATAGTTTATCTATTATGCCTAAATGGGAAATAGTGTCAGAGGCCTTGCTCAGGTCATGGTAGGCAGTGTGCACTACCTCTCCCTCGTCCATAGCTTTGGTGACTGACCCAAAGACATCTACCATATTTAACAGGCATGATCTCTCCTTAACAAAACCAAACTGTGTAGGATCAAGCATTTGGAGGGTGCTGATGTTTTTGTTAATGTGGTCCATGATAATGCATTCCATGGCCTTGCAAATCAGGCTAGTTAGGCTGATGGGTCTATAATTGCCTGGATTGGTGGATTCTGCAGCTTTGTGCAGAGGGATGACAGTGGCCATCCTCCACTTGGCTGGGACAAAACCGGTACTTAGGCTTAGGTTGAATAGGGTGCCTAATGGTGCTGCAAGTTCCTGCCTGAGTTGATGCAGGATGCAGCCTGGGATGTTATCGTGTCCCATGGAAGCTATGTTTTTAGACTTTGAGAGGGCAGTAATGACTTGTTCCCTTAAGATAAGGGGTGGGGTGCAGGTGCTAAGGATATCCTGACTTACTGATGGGGGACAGAGGGGTGAAGTTTTTATTGAACCTGTCTGCCAGCAGGTTGGCTATATCCATGGCATTTGTGTATGTGGTGTCTTTGACCATCAGTTTTGAGCAGATTCGGGTGCTTCCCCTTAGACTGCGAACTTATGTGAAGAAGGCCTTATGATTGTCTTTAGTAGATGTAGCCAATTTGGACGTGAAGTTAGCTTTGGAGGACTTCACTAATACCCTTATTTGCCTGTTTTGGCCAAGGAGAGATTGCTTCTAATTTAGCACCTGTTCCTTCTTGGTCCTGAACAGCAAATTTTTCCTTTTGTTGTAGAGTTTATTTATAGCTGATGTTCACCAGACATGTTTACTCTTCCTTGAGGAGGAGGATTTTGTCCTGTCAGGTATTACTGAATCCATGCATTTATATTAATGGTCATATAATACTTTGGTGCAGGTCTGGACTTTAGTGCCAGTTCCTGCTGTTGGGGGGGGGGGCAATGAAGCTGTTTAGACCTTCCCTCAGGAGGCTGGAATCAGCTTTGGAGAAGCTTTTTTTGTTTAACCCTAGCTGGGGGAGGGCAGGGGAGATTTCAAAGGTGACTGATTTCTGGTATGATCTTACCAGGGATGATGAAACTTTAGGGATGCTGCAGTGGTTTCCCATGTTGGTTAGTAGCAAGTCCAAGATGTTGTCACCTCTTGTGGGAGTGTCAACCAGCTGGTTCAAGGCACTGGCATTCATGAAGTCAAGGAATTTTTGAGCATTTGTGTTCTGGCTTGAGTAGTTCTTCCAATCAATGGTTGGGTAGTTTTAATTACCCGGATCAGGGTATATATTTGAATCTTAATAGGTTTGAGGAGGTCCAGATAGGTGTTTTGGGTGTCCTGAGTCAACATTGGGGGCCTTTAGCCAACTATGATTTGAATAGGGGTCTTGTCAACCATTAACTGCACCTGGAGCATTTCCTGTGTGTCATACTGTTTGACCAGTCTGGAGGTGTGTATATCCTTAATATATATTGAAATAACACATCCTTTGGCTTTGCTGCCCTTGGTTTGGGGTCTGTATGTATGATAGGATGAGTAACCAAGTAAGGATGGGGTGCTCTCCACAGCTTTGAGCTAGGTTTCTGTGTCAGCATCTTCTAGTGTTAAGAATGCTTGCAATGAGTATAGCTTCGTGTTGAAACTCTTAGTGTTCAGCAGCATGACCTTTAAATTGTGTTTAGATGAGATGCTCATGTTGGTAGTTTTGACCTCAAGACATTGTCTAAAAAAGGCACTATGGGAGAGGCAAGAGCCTTTGTCAGGAGCCTGAAGCCCAAGGGAGACAGATGAAGACCATCTCTGGCAAAGCATCATAGTTTGTCAGTCATGTCTTCCCAGGCTGACAGGTGCTGAATCCCCTTAGAATGACACCAGAAACTAAGCCAATTGCTAAAGTCAATCATTTTTTTTTTGTATTGAGGTATCATTCTGGGTAACAGTAGAATGCTGCTTAAGGCTAATGACATACCTGCCTGGAATACATATGGAGTGAGCTTGATCAGGTTTCTCTTCATATAGTCCAGAGAGGTAAATGTCAAGTCATACACACCAACATGTACTATGACAGAGTCATAGCAATACTTGTTGAGAGACATGAATGCATGGATAATGTGGCGGATTTTGGCACCTGGCAAACAACTTACTATGACTTTCTCCTTATCCATCCGGGTGAGGGGCACATCTGTGTGTCTCACAACAGAGTCTCCTATGATTAATATATTGGACTTATGGTTAAGCCTTAATGGCCATGAGACACAGGTGTATGGACTATGTGCAGTGTGTGGTGTGGTAGGCTGTGGAGTTTGCTTGTGTTTTTGTCTTGGCGGTCTCTTTTGTTTAGGTATGTTTTTGTTAAGAACCTCCACATATTTGGGTGTGTGTTGTGTTGGTGTAGGTGATGTTTAAAATGTGGTGTTTGTGCAGACAGCCTTCTCAGTGCCAGGTATATTGGCTTGTGAGAGAGAGAGCATAGACTCCAGGTTTTTAATGTAATTGCATCTCTCTCAAATTGTGTTCCAAGATGGTAGTAAGAGAGGGTTATCCGTGTACATGAGGCAGTTGCTACATGGTCTCAGGATTCTCATATCAACCAGATTGGTAGGAGAAACTGCAGGAAAATTTTCATATTTGTCAGAATTGGTGAGGGGGATGAGCTGGGGGGGGGGGGTGAAGTTGGAATGATCTGAGATGGGTACTAGTAGTTTGTGTTTGTAGAGAAGCTGTAAAGAAGCTTCACTATCTCAGGATTGAGCGAGTGCTAGTAAGGGAAAATTTGAAGCTGGAATACCTCGCAATGGAACACAAGGTTTAAATAACAGAAAAGATGAAAGAATCAAGAAGCTCGCATTATTACCCAATCCTGCTAGCCCCTGCACTTTCAACCAATCACTCATACTAGAGAAGGCCAGGCAGCCCTGTTACTCTCACTAACAGAGAAGACAGGCTCCTACCAGCACAAGATGGCTGCCAGGAAGTCAGCAAGCAAAACAACCAGGCCTGGATGCAGCAGACCTGTATCCAATCTGTGCTACTTGACTAGAACATAGAAAACTCCCAGAAAATGTGGAGAAAAGCAGAGGTAGAGCACTCACAAACAGGAAATACAGCTCTCAATGTGAACAAAGCAGTTTACAGTTAAATAATTCAGTACAAATGCAGTTACGGTAATGAAACACTACTTAGTTAAAACAGTATAAAACAGTAAAAGAATGCAGTGAAACAGTAAAAAAAGCTTTACACCAATGTGAAATGTAGTAGATTAGCCATGTAGCACAACTATGTGTTAGGAAGTGCAATTCAATGAAATAAATGTAAAAAAAAAAGTATCCTGCTCTTGGAGCCTCAGGGAAATTCTGCTACATCACATTGATGAATCATCACTCCTCAGCCTGGTAAGTACTAGGCTAGCTGCCCTTGTGGGCCATTTTAAGTCTAGCCCATTCCCATTTTGATGCTTGAATTAACTTAGCCCATTTGTTGTTACACTGGACTTACCCATCCCATGGTCAATAATTAAATATTACCCCTAGCAAGAAAAACTGGGATCACACCATAGGCAATTTGAGAGGACTCATGCACAGGATAAAGCATTTAGGAGCTGCCTCTGTCCATTAGTACTATAGGGGGCAGTCCTGGGAAAAATTTTCAATTACCCATCTTAGATCCAAGTTATGCCTGTATATGGTCATAAAATAATAAAGTGAAATACAATTTAAGTATTACCATTCTCTTTAAAGACAGTCACTGTGCTAAATGATAACTACATACTAACCAGAACCTTCTCTGTCCTTTTGTCATCATAATTTCATAGATTTTCTGTTTTCTCTTATTCATAGGTTCATAGGTAGGTACTAGGCTATCGGCCCTAGGGTCTATACAAGCCTAGCCAAAAAGGTACTCTGGCTTTTGCCACTCAAAAAAAATATTTTCCTGTGCCCCTGTTGAGCAGAGCCACAGAGGTGATCCCTGGGGTGAATTTCCTATTTTCCATCCAATCATCATGATTTTTCTTGAAGAGTGCTAATGAGGAGCTCTGTTTGACATAGATAGGTAGTCTGTTCCAGAGTATGGGAAGTCTCTGGGACAGGAATCTATCCCTCCAGCAAGTTCTGTTTACTGTGGTGACAAGGTTTAGGTCCCTCCAACTGAGTAGCTCGGAGGGATTGGGATTTCTTTAAGTGAAGCATGCCCAACAGCTCTGGGTTTGACATAGCTTTGTATGTTAGGCCGAGATCGCCTCTGAGTAGGCGATATGCAACAAAGTAAAGCTGGAGATTATTCCTTCTTTCGTTACCCCTTTTACTATATTTCTCTCTCTGTACCTCATGTTACTCCCTTCCTCTTCTAACTTTTGAATATTATCTTCTTCTACTTAACCCTCTCACCTCCCTCTCTCTTATCTTCCTAGTTCATCATCATAAAACTCCTTTATCCCATTTTTTCATGGTGTCATTGTTTCAAGTCAGCTGTTGCCATCTATCTCAGTTCAATGCCATTCTCCTACCTTCTTCAGCAGTTATGCCTGATTGTCACAGGTCTTCTCTCACACAATCCATCCATCTCTTTGCTGGATGCTCTTGTTTCCTCTTGCCTACTTTCTACCTGTCCCAAACATTCTTCATCAGATTGTCTTCTTTTCTGCACATGTGCTTGAACCACATTAATCTGTTCTCTTTGACCTTCTGTGTAATTCAAGCTACTTTGTTTCTTGTTCTGATGTCCTCATTTCTTCAACTGTCCAACAGTGTGCATCCTACCACCCATCTCAGGCACTTTATCTCCATTACCTCTAGCTTCCTCACCTGCTCAGCCTTTACTGCCAAGGTTTCAGTACCATACAGTAGTACTGGTCACACCACTGTTTTGTACACCTTACTTTTCATCTTTTTTGGCATTCCTCTGTCATACACTACCTGTGATACAATGTGCTAGTTGGCTCAGCCCCTCTGATTCTAGCTTTGAACTGCTCATTTAGACTTCCCTTCTCCTCAACAACCCCTCCCAGATACTTGAAGCTGTTAACCTGTTCCACTATTTTCTCTTCTATCTCAATTCTCAGTTTCTTCTGATTTCTCACATTTGCTGCCTTTATAACTATCTTATCTATACTCAGTTTCATCCATGTATCTACAGTTTTGCATTCTATTCCCCTACCCTTTTCTGAAGTTGTTGCTCAGTGTCTTCTTGTAATGTCACATTGTTTGCATATAGAAACTTTGTTGATCTGTCCCCTCTGACCTGTTTGCTAATGTTGTCCATCACCAGTATAAATAGCAGTGAGCTCAGGGCTGACCCATGAAACACACCCACTCCTACTGGGAATCCCTCTGTGGGACAGAACACTGTTTATGTTTGGGTCATTGGGTTCTTGTACATAACCTGTACTAATTCCACCAATGTTTCTTGGACTTTGAACCACTGAAGGACTGCCCAAACTAGCTTTCCAGGGACCTTATCATATACTTTTTTCCACGTTTAGTAATGCCCAGCTGAACTTTTTCCTTGCTTTCTTTTCAATTGTCTGTCTCATCTCAAGCATCAAGTTGGTTGTACATCACATGATATGAGTCTGAACTGCTCATCTCCCAGTTTATTTTCTACTAATCCATGTATTCATTTATCAGTCACCCTTTCCAGAACTGTGATGCAATGTGACAGGAGTTTGATACTTCTGTACCGCCCACAGTTGTGGATGCCCCCTTTTTGTACACTTGTCTTGCACTAGTGTGCTTATTCTTCAGTCATCCAGGATAAACCTTTCTCTCTATGCTACTGTGAGTACCTTCAGAAGCCATGTCTCCCCTATCTTTTTTTTTTATTCAAATGATTTGTATTTTGATGAAATAACACAATAATGTAATACATTCATAACATTCAATAACTATTTACAGCATTTACATTCAGCCTGTCAAAAAGGATTCCGATAAAAACATTTGTAGTTAAATAATAAGTTAATATATAAACTATGATAGTTAGGAAGAGTTTGGTTCCATTGTAGGGTATCAATCAAATTCAAAACGTTCCTCCATGGGCTATTAACCAATGGCTTAGGAAAAGTTCTTAATTCTTTAGTTCTTTTCTCCATTAGTATGCATTTCTTCAGTGATGATAGGAATTCCTCCATTGTGGGTACTACATTAGAATTCTATCTTCTAGTTATACATTTTCTGGCTATTGCTAACATTGTCCACAACAAATACAGGTTATCTTTCTTCATATTATTACTATTAACAACATTCAATAAAATTAAGGACTTTGTCAAAACAAATATATCAGTATAGATAGCTTAAAGAAATTTGTTAATCTCATTCCAATATGGTTTAATATTAGTACAGTCATAAAAGATATGTGCCTTCTGTGGAAGGTTGTGCGCCGGGCTGGCAACTCGACACTGTAAAACTCCACTGCCAATCATGAGCAGACAGGTGATACGCTGTGGTGACCCCTAACTGGGGAAAGCTGAAAAAAGAACAAGAAGAAGAGTCATAAAATATGAGACCAGTCAGCATTAGTGGACAGATGACATCTCCAACATAACTTGCTGTTTGAAGGGGTCATTTCTGAGAGTTTCTCAGGTGTCAAAAAGGATCTGTGTAGAAATTTCCAATGAATAATCCTCCAAAATCATGAGTAAGAAGTTAGTTTAACTGAAAATAAAATGTTTTATCTTCTATTGATAATGATACTTGAAACCATTTAGTTAGGTATTGTCAGTAAGAATTTTTAGGAGCTGTTTCATAGACAATTAAAGTGTTATATAGATATGATAATTCATTCTTAACATTGATATTATTATACAGAATTCCAAAAATCCAGTTTATAAATGTTGGTACGGTTTTGAAGGATGAGTTATGTATTACTCTACACAGATCCTTAGCATATGATGTGACACTCTGAAGAACCAACCAGTCATTAGGGGATAGGCCATAGGATTACAATATACTTTGTGTGTTTAAAGCTTGTTGGTTTTCAATACATTGCAACCAACAAAATAGGTTATTATTTTCCCATAAACCAAAAATTTCTCTATGTGTTTTATCAGGGAAATCACTTGTAACAGTAAATGGTATTAAAAATCTATGCCACAGTTTTATATCTAAATTTGTGTTAATGAATTTTCTAAACACATCAAAATATTGTTTATTAGTGTTAGTTTAGTTAATTTTGTTGTACTATACTGTAAATTTAAACTTAAATAGTGCCATATCTTGCTATCTTTGTCAGTTACCAAAGCATTCTTTGATAAACAAGTTTCATTCATTAGTATAATAATGTAACTGTTTCCATTTGGAAGAGTATCTAGGATTTATCCAGTTCATCACTATTTTAATTATAGATGCCTTTATATAAGTTTCAATCTCTTGGAACATTTTCTGACATGATGAGAATATGCCACTCTTTTTCTTTTGGGGTACCATAGGAATTTCATCAAAGTTGAAGTGATTTCTTTAAGGATTTTCTTTCCTGGTGGAAGTATAAGGGCTTGTGCTATATATAATATTTTAGGTAACAAAACCATTTTTATCAGTTGTAACCTATCATCAAATGTTATAAACAAATTATTCAATTTGCTTATTAATGTCTTGATTAAGTCTATGGCTTTAGCATAGTTAAGCTGTAAGGTTTCCTCTATATTCTTGCCTAGGACTATTCCTAAATAGTCTAGAATTGAAACTTGGTTTCTAATAATATGATTAACTGGAACCTGTATGTTCTTTTTTATTTTATTTAATAATAAATATTTTGATTTAGATTTGTTAAAGGAGAGTCCTGAGATTTTTTGGAAATTTTTTATTACTATATCCACTTCACCTAGCACTTCCTTAGAGTTGGGTAAGGTAAGTAAGACATCATCAGCAAACATCATTATTTTAGAAATCTATTGGTCATATATATTTATACCTCTTATCTTTGGGTTATTACGTATTAAAATGGCAAGTATTTCTATGCCCAGAGCAAATAGGATAGGGGACATGTGACATCCTTGTCTAGTACCTCTAGTGATTTGGATTGCTTTGGAAGTAAAGGGACTTATTTGACATATGCCAGATTATTTTCATAGATTTTCTTTATCATTGTTATAAAAAAGGGAAGAATCAAATAACTGTAAGACTTTAAATAAATAACCCCAATTTAAGGGGTCAAAGGCATTTTGAATATCTAAACCTATTATCAATGCTTCATGGTTTCCTCAAGTGAGATAATCTATTAGAGTTAATACTCTTTTAATATTATCATGTGTATGCCTGTTATGTATGAAACCAGTCTGGTCTTCATTAATTATTTTAGATATGGGTATTTTCAATCTATTGTCCATAATTGACATAAATAGTTTATAATCATTATTCAACCAAGAAATTGGTCTATATGAGTTGCAATGATTAGGGTCCTTATTCTATTTTAATATAGGGTAAATTAGAGAATATCTCCAAGAAGGAGGAATATTTGCTAATGTTTGAACTTCAAGAAAGGTTTTATGTAGGAGAGAGATTATAGAAGAAGGAAACACTCTATAAATTTCGATAATTAAGCCATCTTTTCCGTGTGCTTTATTAGACTTACTTCCTTTAATCACATCTATAATTTCCTTTTGAAAAATAGGTTTTTGTAGATCTAACTTAAGTTCCTCAGGAATTCTTGTTATGTTGGGAACTATATCCTCTAACTTCTCATATTCGTTTGTACTTATTTTATCTTTATAATGCCCTGCATAATGATAATTAAAAGCCAGCAGAATGTCCTCTATGTCTGAGACTCTTTTCTTTTCCCTTCATGAAAGATACTATCAATGTTATTAATTTTTGATTGTATCTTAACTTTCATAGATAGGTTATGAAGATGTTTAGGAGAGGTAGCATAAGAATTTAATTTCAGTTTTTCCAGAGCTAAATTAGTTTTATGGAATATTTCATTGTATTTCTTATTTGCTTCTTCTATTTTCCTCATTATCTGCAGCAATTATGTTTTTATTAGATTTAAGAGATAATATTTGATTTTGGAGTTGCTGTAACTCTGAGCCCCATTCTTTAATTTTGTTTTTGTACCAGCTAATGGTTTTATCATATAGATAGGCCTTAAGAGAATCCCAAACCATAATTGTGTTTGCTTCAGGTTTATAATTAATCTCTAAAAATAGCTGAAGTTCAGAAGTTATCCAAGATTTAAAGTCTTTAATTTTTGTAATATATGAAGGAATCCTTGAAGTAATAACTAAATGATTGAATTCCAAGTATATTGTTAACAACAGGGAATTATGATCTGAAAAGGGTCAAGGTTGTAATGAAAAATTCAAGATTTTAGAATAAAGATCTTGTGAGATATACATTTTATCTGTTCTAGTTTGGGTACCATGTCTATTGTCCTGGTGTGAGAATAGTAATGAATTTGGTCCCAAAGCATTAAAGGTATCTTTTAATTTAAAGATGTCTGTCCATTTTTTAAATGTTTGGCTGAGGACAATAGTCTAGGAGATTTCCTATTGGCAGTTTCTGTAATATCTGTGATATAATTGAAATCACCTCATAGTATAATATTACCTTTAGAAGTAGTTGTAATAAGGTCTAAGTGTTTCTTAGCTAGTCCAACCCCCATACCCGGGAACCAGTATAAATTTACTAGGATCCAAATTCTATTATTAAACTTAAGTATAACTAAGGCCATGAGTCCATCATTATCTATATGTTTGTAAATGATTTGGGGATTTAAGAAAGTCTTTTTCCATAGAATTGTTACTCATCTGGTCTTATTTTTATAAGAAGATTGAGTAAGTATTGTGTATTACTTAGGGTCCCACATAAATGTGTCATTTACTTTAAAGTGTGTCTCTTGGAGACAAACTACTTGAGCCTTGTTTAGTTTAAGATACCTTAGTAGGTTGGCTGTCTTATATGGGTTGTTTAAGTCATTAGTATTTAAGGATATCAAAGTTAAATCCATATCAAAATTCTTTAAAGATAACAAATAATAAAGGAACTTGTATTAATAGAATATTAATTGTTATATTTCTATTTATCTCAATCCAAATAACTTTCCCCATGAAAGATACAAGTAAAGCAACTGTGTCAGGCTTTTCAAAACTAGAAAAACAGTTAAATAACAAAAAAAATAGCATATTTCACTCTGATATAAACTTTAATACACCCTACACATGGAATGAGATACATTCCTAGTCTAGCAAACAAAACTAAATCTGCTAGACTATCTATCCCAACCATCAACCTTTGTTGGTTCGAGCCCATGAAAACAAAGTAAAAAATGGAGAATATATTATAAATTATGAGAAAAATAGTAGTGATAAACAACTAATCAGATATTAATTCCAGTTAGGTTTTAGAGATAAGTTACATACACTATTATTAGAAACATTAAACATTTATACAGTAATTATTCACTAAGGAAGCAAGAGACATATTAGGATATATATAATCTGAATTTAGTGTTTAATAGACTAAGGAAACATTAGCTTTATTAGCAATCTAAATGATTATCCAAAATATCTAAGCATGTCATCTGTATTAGTTCTAATAAAAACTTCAAAAAGGCAGAACAAATCAAAGAATAATTTAGAATTTATATTTACTTGCCCTCTGAATAAATCTTATCATGACGAACTCCCACTAAATCAAACTTCACGAGAATTGGGTGTTAGCAACATAGTGATTGTATATCATTCCCAAAAGATGTTAACATAGATTTTAGAAATATTCCATAAGACATATTTATCCTTAATTAACTCCTAAACGTTTTGGAATAGCAGATGTTTAAATAACTGACTAAAATCAATAATAATTAACTAGCATCAGTTAGAATGACAAAAAATAGTAAAAAACATTATTTATATAAAATTTACTATGGATAACAGGTCTTAAAAGTGAATGACTAAAAGACAAAATTAAAATAGCGATAGCTACAAATATCTACCATAGTAATAGGGTAATATTGAAACTCATAACTTGTTGGTTGTGTTATCGCAAGTCATAGATATTACTGAGCTCTTTCCCTGTCATAAAGTGCTAATATACTAAAAGACATGACTTTATAATAGCTCAAAAACATGACATCTGAAATAGAAATATTATCTAGGATACAATAAGGAAATCAACACATTAAATGCAAAGTAATTCTAGTTCAATTAAAATTATTCATACATACATTTGCTAGGATTTTGTATGGTGTTTTGAGTATCCTTACAGTTATTACCATTAGTCATAAGCATTTCCTGTAAATGTATAAGCCTATACTAAACACTTGCTAACTGCATAGGAAAGTTATTTATAAAGATTTATTTATAAAAAACACTCCAGTAAGTATATTCACTAGAAATAGTGGCTATAATTGTTTACAAGAAAAATTTCTGTATATATTTGATCACAAAATATAGTCACTATTATAAAAGGGAACCACAAATATGTTTGCAGACAGTGTAGCTCATAATTCTTGTATAAGAAACCTACTATGCTATATTAACCAGTCAGTGTCTTGACATTCACAATTAGGCTTGCATATGCACATTAGATGTAATGTAATCTGATATGCATGCATAGAATGCATGATGTCATGAGCTAAATAATAAGAAGTTATGTACCTACCATAACGTTCCATGTTAGTTGTCTTCTTCTTGCCTTCTTTCTTGCTGGTTGGGTTTGGAGTCAATCCTTGGCTCCGACTCGGCCATCTTCAAAAGCTCGAGAGCTGTTTACTGGCTCGAGGCCCCCCCATATCCCATGATGCCTGGCGCTAGATACCCAGATCTCATTTGGTAAGTCTAACTGCAGACATAATAAGGAAAGAATCCTAACCTAGAATGTATAAAAACCTACCAGAGAGTCTACTAGGGAGAAAGTAATGGCCAGAGAAGACTCAGCCAGTGAAAAAACATAAGGAACTCTTCTCGGTCTACTAAGATAGGGGGATGGGGGGGTGGGACGCAAGAAAGAAGGCGAGAAGAAGACAACTAACATGGAACATTATGGTAGGTACATAACTTCTTAATGTTAAGTTGTCTATCTCGCCTTCATTCTTGCTGGTTGGGACAGCGTCCCTAGCACCTCAATCCTGGGTGGTTCATCGGAACAGACTCTTCAGAACAGTGGAACCAAAATCAGCTCTGCTCCTGGAGGCCACGTCCAGCTTATAATGTGAAATGAAGGTATGAGGATTGGCCCATGTGGCTGCCACACAAATAGCTTCCATTGGCAATCTTGCCTGAAAAGCCACTGAAGTAGCTAAAGCTCTAGTAGAGTGACCTTTTGGTTTAGCAGGAAGCTCTTTATTCCTTAACTGATATATCAATGTAATAATAGACGTCAACCACCTAGATAAAGTTACTTTCAACACTGGTAGACCTTGTTTACCCTCAGCATAGGACAGGAACAGCTGGTCTGATTGTCTGATTTGCTTAGTTCTATGCAAATAAAAACGTAACTGCTTATGAACATCCAACTGATGTAATTTGTACTCCGCCTTGTTGGAATCATTTGGAAAGAACACAGGGAGATCAATAGACTGATTCAAATTATTCTCAGAAGAAACCTTTAGAAGGAAGGAAGGAAGGATTAGTCCTGAGAGAAACTCTGTCATTGTGGAAAACTAGATAAGGGGGGCAAACACAAAGAGCCTGAAGTTCAGAAACTCTTCTGGCTGAAGTAATTGCAACCAGAAAAAGGGTTTTCCAAGAAAGAAACTTCAAAGAACAAGAAGCTGCAGGTTCAATGGGGGGCAATATTAGGGAAGCCAAAATCAAATTTAGATCCCACGGAGGCGGGGGATCTCTCACCGGGGGCCTGAGTAAAGTCGCCCCTTTAAGAAAAGCTTTAAAAGCTTATGGGACATAATACTAGCCGACACAAGCATCCTCCAAAAGGGCCTCATAGAAACAGACAACTGGTGCCAGAGCCATGGCCTCAAGCTAAATGCCAAAAAGTGTATAGTCATTCCCTTTGGCAAAAACAAAGTGCCCACAAATTACCACATAGGTGGTAATCCATTAAGTACAGAAGAAGTAATTAGGGACCTGGGGACCCAAGTTGATAGCAATCTCTCATTTGACAACCACGTGGCCAAAGTGGTTAGAAAAAAATTTTATATAGCCCACCTAATCATGAAGGGATTCACATCTAGATCAGGGGAGGTCATCGTGACTCTTTACTCATCCCTCATCAGGCCCATAATTGAGTACAATGCCCTTTGGGATGCACCTTACCAGACACCTGCAGCAACTGGAAAGACCCCAAAAGTACCTCAACAAGAGGATCAAAGGGCTCAAACAGATGCCATATGCTGCCCGGTTAAAGAAACTCCAGCTCTACTCAGTGGCATACCGCCTGTTCAGAGGCGATCTGTGCCTGACATATAAAGCCATGTCCAACCCAGAATTAATGGACATGCTGCACCTCAGAAAATCCAAATCCCATCAAGCTACGCGTTCGAGAGACTTGAACCTCAGCACTGAAATAAATAGGACATGCTGGAGGGACAGATTCATAACCCAGAGGCTCCCTTCACTCTGGAATAAAATCCCAGTCCAGGTTAGGCAGAGTCCCTCATTGACTCTATTCAAGAGGAATCTTGATGAGTGGATGGAAGATCATAGGTTTACCCCTGGTATCACTTCTGTGTCACTGTTAGACAGAGGCACAGTATACTAACCTCGAAAAAGGGCATAGCAAAATAAATTTAAAATGGGTGGCGAAAGCCAAACACATTCTGGCTAGGCTTATAAATGCCCTAGGGCAGATAGCCTAGTATGAACCTAAGAACCTATGAAAGTTTGAAATTGCAGCTAACTGAACTCTAATCATGGCAGAAGAAGATCCAGCATGAAAAAGTTCCACTAAAAAATCCAAAATATGGTGCACAGGGGCTGAAAAGGGATCTATATTTCTAGCCCCTGCCCAGAAAGAGAAACATTTCCATTTACTAGCATAAGTCTTTCTAGTGGTAGACTTATGTGATGATAAGATGATTTCACGAACCGAGTGGGAGATGTTCGGAAGCCTGGCTAAGGTCAAAGTGGAGCAACCAAGCAGTGAGCTGGAGAGATTGAAGGGATTGGTGCAACCCGCCCGACTGATGGATCAGGAGGTCTGGAACTGGGTCCAGAGTTCAAGGCAGCTCCAGAAGGTGATGATGCAGGAATGGAAACCAAATTTGTCGAGGCCAGTAAGGGGCAATGAGGATCATCTTGCATCCCAATATGGTAGCTTTCTGTATTAGTTTAGGAATCAGGGGAAATGGAGGGAATGCATAAAGAAGTCCCTGAGGCCAATCGTGAACTAGAGCATCTCTGGGGGAGTGTCCAGGAAGAGGGAGGAGAGAGAAGAAATTGTTGCACTTGCTGTTGAAGGGGGTGGAAAAAAGGTCGCAGCAAGGCTGACCCCATTTGTGGAAGATTTGGTCCACCACTGTCTGATTGAGAGACCACTCATGAGGCATGAGAATTGCTCTGCTCAGCCTGTCTGCTATAATGTTGGACTTCCCAGGGATGTGCACTGCTATCAGAAACCATTGGGAAGAGATTGCCCACTGCCAGAGTCTGAGTGTTTCTCAACATAGGGAGTAGGACCTGGTTCTGCCCTGCTTGTTGATGTACCACACTACCGACATATTGTCTGTTTGTATTGCAATGGTCCCAGTGGAAAGAGAATTCTGAAGAGCTTGCAATGCCAAAAGCACGGCCCTCATCTCCAAGACATTGATATGCAGATGGTACTCGTGAGGCTGCCAGGTGCCTCGGACTGTTCTGCCCTGAAAATGCCCCTCCCACCCAATCAGGGAAGCATCTGTGGTCACCGTTGCCACTGGAGGGGGAAGAACAAATGGTCTGCCCTGGGGTACTGATGGGGAAACCATCCACCAAGCAAGTTGATTTTTGCATGTCTGTGTGATCATTATCATGTGAGACATTGGAAGTTGCTGGAAGGACCACTGGGTGAAGAGCATCCACTGAAGAATCCTCATAGGAAAACGAACAAGGGGGTCCAGTATGATAGCCACTGCCATGAGACCTAAGGTTTTTGGGACGAATCTGGCCTGAATTTTTTTGCATCCTAATATGGCCTGCACATATCGGCGAATGTCTAACACTCTGTCTAATGGAAGTCTTGCTGACATGTCGTTTGCATTTAAGTTTGTGCCTATAAAGGTAATAGATTGACAAGGCGACAATGCAGACTTTTCAAAATTTATTTTGATACCTAGTTTGGCGCAAGTTTGAATGGTGTAGTCTCTGGCTCACAGCAGGTGATGTCTGGTGGTAGCAGTAAGGAGCCAGTCGTCTAGATATGGAAATACCTGGAATCCTTGCCATCTCAGGTGAGCGGTAACTATTGCCAAACATTTGGTGAACACCCTGGGGGCTGTGGTGAGACTAAAGGGCAGAGCTCTGAACTGATAATGACTGGCTCCCAGCCTGTCCATTTTGATATGTTAGTACGCATCCTGAAGATCTATGGAGCACATCCAATTGTCCTGACCCAGAAAGGATAAAATGGACTGTAGCATGACCATCCGGAATTTCATTCTTTGAACAGACCTGTTTAGTCTGCTGAGATCCAGAATGGGTCTCCAGTCCCCTGTCTTTTTCGGTACCAAAAAGAACCTTGAGTAAATTCCGGATCCTTGCTGGTCTGCTGGGACTGGCTGGATGGCTCTTTTTCTTAGCAGTTTTGATATTTCTTGAACTGCTTGATCCCTTAGATTGGGTAGAACATCTGGAAAGGATTTGTTGGAAATGTAGGGGGTGCAAAGGAAGGGGATTTTGTAGCCTTCGGATATGATAGACAGTACCCATTTGTCTTTTTTTATACTTTGCCAGGCTTTTGGGTCCAGAGATAATATTCCCCCAACTACCTGTGAAGGTGGACAGCCAGGAAACACCTCAGGGATGCTGGAAGGGCTTGTCAGAGAAGGATTCTCTGTTGCCCTGATTTTGTGGACCCCCTCTGCCCCAAGGGTGGCATCTATTGTTGTTCCCTCCTCTGCCCGTGGAGGGGAACTCACCACGTGTGTCAGGCATGGCTCCCTGGGGTTTCTGGAACCACATCTTCCCACTCTTCTGACCTTTGGGATACGGTCTAGAAGGAGTGGAAAAATGGACTCCCACAGCAGAGAGTCTTGCCTTCCTGCTCACACCTGGTAAAGGTATCCTTCACCTGTGGCCCAAAAAGAGCAGAACCATCAAAGGGGGTGTTGGTGAAAGATACCCTGAAGGGTTCCGCAAAGTTACATAACTGCATCCAAGCATGCCTCCTCAAGGCCACGCCTGTGCCTGCGGCCATACTCGCACCATCGGCTGCATAAGAAATGAGCCGCATGGAGGAGTTTACTACCGAATTAAGAGTCGCCAGCTGGGAGGCAACCTTAGCCTGGGCCCGTGCAGCTGATAGATCTTAAAGAGTATCTCCTAGCTCTTCAAGGAGATCCCTTTGAAGGCGGGTAAAGTGGCACAAGTAGTTCAGCGACCTCATGGAGAAGGTCGCTGAGGAAAACATCCACTTCCCATATCTGTCCATTGTCCTAGAGTCCTTATTAGGGGGATGGACAGACGAAGAAGTTTCAGCCAACTCCTTTTTTTGTGGCCGCCGCTACCACCATGGCATCAACTGGAACACCCTTTGTCAGAAATTGCTTGTCCTGTGGTGCAGTAATAAATTTTGTGGGTCTTCGGGGGGTTGGTTCCACTGTGTCTGGGGCTGACCACACCTTTCAAGCCACCACCGACATCAGTGGATCGAAAGGCGGAGACACCCAGAAGGTGGAGGGTCGGGAACCAAACGCGTCCAGGAAAACTGACTCATCCTCGGAAGGGTTAAGGGTAGTCCAGTTCCCCCTTTGCCTATGCATCTCAAGGATGTCTGAGAAGGAGACATCTTCAGAGGGGGATCACGGGGACCCTTCTGAATCCTCTAAGTCGGTATCTGAAGTGACAGACACAGGGGAGTCAACATGCTTCCTCTTGCATTTCCTCTTCCGAGGAGGCTCCTCTGAATGATCAGGGGAGGCCTCAGAAGAGGAAGATGCACCCCCAATGGGATGCCCTGGAGCACGTGTTCCCCATGCTTGGGGTCTGGAAGAGGGGCAGAGGCAGATGCAGGCACTATGGGGGAGGAGCCGATGAGGCTGATCGTGGGGCTGACTCAGAGGCCATCACACTCCTCATGACCTCGAAGGCGCCTCTTCCCGATAGCGGAGAAGGCTCTGGCTCCAAAGAGACCAGAATCCCTCCCGGCACTGAGAGAGATGGCTCCGAAGCCAATGTAGGAGCCAAACTCACCTGTGCCAAAGCTCTGAGAGGGAGAACGGGGTCGGACAAGGGTCCGATGCTACTCGCCCCCTCAGAGCCAACAAGGGAGTCCTGGCACCCAGATCCCTCCAAGGACGGCACCATGGAAGCGATCAGAGCCAATGACTGAACTGAAAGGGTAGGTATCGGTGCCAACGGTTCCACGATCTGAACCCCAATAAGCTCCGGCTCCGAACTCAAGGGGTGAGTCGAAGGAGGAACTACTGCAAAGACGGGCAGAGCCAAACCCTGATGAGGGGGGCTGGATAACATTTTAGCCAGGGCCTGTGATTTTAGAATCCTGCTCACCACTCTCTCCACATCGTGGTCAGATAGTCTAGAAGACTGAGAAGAGTGGGATCGGTGACTTTGCTCCGACTGTAACAGAGGTGACCCCGGAGCCTAGTGAATTGACTCTAAGGATGGAGATGTAGAGCATTTTCGGCTCTCAGATGGATCCGACACTAGAGTTGGAGCCGACTGGGCAACCGGTACTTCGGTTCCAGCCGTAACCGAAGTTGAAGCAGACGCCACACCTGATGAAGGCTCTGAACTAGGAGCTGATGGCTTTGTTGGCTTGGAGGGTTTCACTGGCTGAGCCTTAGCCAGTGACCCTTCAGGTTTGAGCAAACCCCTGAGGATTAGCTTATTCCTATGCTCCTGCAGGACTCTTGGACTACAGGCATGGCACACCGAACAAGAGTTCTGCAGGTGTAGGGCACCCAAACAGTAGACACAAGAAGTGTGACCATCTGTCAGTGACATCTTCTGACAGCATGAGTCACACTTCTTGAATCCAGATACTTTCATATCCTTAGACATTCCTGTAAAAAGAAAATACCAACCACGGAAAAAGAAAAACAACAGTAGGGTCGTAGGTAACCAGTAAACACATGCACTCAACACAAGTTACCACACCCTAACAGCACACACAAACTATAGCTATATATCTAAATGAAAATAGTAAATAAACCTAGTATTGTACAACTATTTCTAATAAAAAACACACACACACTATAGCTATATATCTAAATGAAAACAGTAACAAACCTAGTAACTATTTCTAATAAAAAAAACTACTATCTAAATATAGAATAACAAGGATTAGCCTCTAACTAAAAACGGCTACCTTGAAGAAAAAGGAGGGGGGGGGGACTCCCTAACCAAAAAAAAAAACGAGTTTTCAAGGTGGAATGGGATAGGAGACTAAATTACAAATAGAAAAAACAGACTACCAGAACTACTGTAAGAACTTTAAAATAATAACTACAATAAAATATTTATAAGAACTTAACAATAAAATAGAAAAATACGACCTGAGCCAGCAAAAGCAACCTCACAGCAGAAGCGGCAGATGAGATCTGGGTATCTAGCACCAGGCATCATGGGATATGGGGGGGCCTCGAGCCAGTAAACAGCTCTTGAGCTTTTGAAGATGGCTGAGTCAGAGCCGAGGATCGGCTCCGAACCCAACCAGCAAGAATGAAAGAGAGGTAGACAACTTAACATGAAAGCTTCACTTCTTAGATTTCAAACTGACATTTTCCACCCAGCACACTACACAGTACATTTTTCTGACCTCACTTTAACTGTGTCACAAAGTCTCCTTATTTACAGTAACAAATGCAAAGTTTAACTGTCAGATATTTCCAAACAGTAAAATAACATTCAACATTTAACATTGAACTCTACAGGAAACATAACTTGTAACCATTTAAAAACCTTGTGCCATAAAACATACAAGCATATAACTGTCAGAAAGACCCAATTTATGTCAAACGCCGGTAAACATCTTTTTGTTCACACAGGTACCAATATATATTCTGAAACAATCAGAGGTTATAAATATATAAAAAAAACTAGTTAATATATACTAAATCATAGATATGCCCTGTTATCCCATGTATCCAAAACAGTTTTAATAAATAATCTAAGCAGTGACTATGCCTGTGTAATAACTCAGAAGAACATTTAGCAGGGCAAAGGGCTATATATTATTTGAAATAAAGCATGTCATCTTAAGGTCATAAAAGCAGAGATAGTTTACTGTTCAATTATATCACTCAATAAACCAGTAATATTATATTAATATACTAAAAGTATAAACAGTTATTTAATTTGTATATGAACAAAAAAAGTATAGAAATGAAAAAGCAAAAAGAGAAAGAAAAGCAATAAGAAAATAGTGTCATGACATACCTTACTTGAAGATTTAGCAAGTATAAAACAAGTTAAAGTCCAGTTGCAATAGATGCTTTGAGGGATTTAGTGGGAACAGCAAACTTTGACTCAGTTTTTTGTTTTTTTTCTTTTTAATATCAGTCCAAGAAGATTTATCAGTAACTCTTCAGAGAAGCAGATGCCCAGTCCATATCCTCAGGTAAGGAAATAATGTTATTGTTTTTAATAAAGGCAGTGGCTTCTTCTAGGGCATTAAATTATCTCATTTCTTTCTGATATATAATTTTTATTCTGGCAGGAAAGACAAGCTGAGTTTTGATTTTATTCTGCTTTAACCGTTTTATTAATAGCCAAGCTTTTTTCCTCTGTTCCAAAACTCTGGTAGAATAGTCATTATCAAGCCTAATTGGATTTTGATTAAATTTTAATGGACTTTTCCTCCAGGCAGATTTTAGGACCAACTCCTTGTCCAGATAAGATAGAAACTTTATGACTATTGATCTGGGAGGAGTAAAGGAGAATGTTGACACTGGCTTTCCTAAAGCTCTATGAATCCTTTCAATACCAAAGGACAGACCCTCCATTAAATCTAAAATCTCTGGAATTCAGGTATTCAGGAAAGAAATGATATCTTCTCCTTCAGCTCTCTCAGGGATGCCAAAAATCCTTATATTTGACCTACTCAGACAAATTCTGAGTACATGAAGTAAAAAAGAGAACAGGGGCTGTAATAGCATAGCAGACACAGATACGTGAACAACTGTGCCCTGGGTGTCCAAAACATAATGGAAAATAATTAAAAACATTTTTAATACCTATATTATGCTTGCATGGTATGCAGCAATGCACAAACATGCTATTATGCAAAAAAAAATTTTAAAGTGTAAAAATGAATGAAAGAAATATGCGACAATAATGCATTATATGGCCTTGCATGGATGATGTACAATGGTAGATTGCTGTGGTTGCTAAGGAGGCAGGGCCTGGAATAGCGTAGTTTCCCAGTTGTGTGCATGGATCTGTATGCAAATGAGCTGGGCTTACTAAATAGCATAAATGGGTATCCATGCCCACAGATCCCATCCGTGTAGCCCTGGAACCATGTTGGTGTCCACACAAGAGGTAGCTGATATCAAAAGGGGGTGTGTCCACATTCTTTTAAGTGCATTGGAGCTCAGTGGCACCATTTGCATGGTGCATGATTAAGCTGAGCAGGGTTGTGTGTCCAGGGGCTGCTAAGCTTTGTTTACCTTTAGGGCGTGTGTTTCAGCTGGTTTGAGTGTGTTTGCACAGTGCGCCACTGTGCTGAGTATGCTCATCTATGGGGGTGAGTCCATTGAGTGCTGAGCATTGTTTATACCTGCGATGCAAGTTTACGCACCATGCCACAATGCTTAACAGGGAACGCTGTTTAAAAAAAAATTGTCTGGGAAAACCAGTCATATATAAATTACTGATGACCCCTGTATTATTTAAACTGAGCCAGTAAAACACTTATAATGATGTACTTGGCAGGTGGAATGCATCACAGAAGGCCAAACACATAGGCTGCACCTACAGCAGAGCACTAGAAAAGTTGCATACACCCTAAAATTTGATTTCACCCCCATACTCTGAACCAGTGGAGTACAAACATGGGATTTTTAACTAAAGCAATGCTAGGGGCTGCAGCAGCTCTGCTACATCTGTATTTGCTAGATGCTGAGGTCAGTGCTGATGCTGCTGCTGACAATAGGCCTAGACTGAGAAGGAAAAGAGTGTTCAGGCCCAGAGTAACCTTCCAGGAGCTACATGAGCTGGAGATTGTAGCGCACTAGAGGCTGGACAGGGACATACTACAAGAACTCACCGAACTTTGCTGCCCTCAACTCAGACTCAGTGCCAACAGAGGGAAACCCATCCCAGTGGAAACAAAGGTATGTGTAGCCCTTAGGATACCAGCTACAGGTACTTTCCAAAGACCAACTGGGGACATGATGGGGGTCTCACAGGCATCAGCATTCATGGTACTCCACCAGTTCCTGGATGCCATGCTAACACATGCCAGTGAGCACATTTATTTACTCTGCACCCCTGAGGAGAGGCCAGCAGTATGCATCTCTTCTACTATGTAGCACACTACCCAGAGTTACTAGGTGCCATAGACTGCACTCATGTACACATCAAAGCACTGCCCTGTGAGGAGGGTAAAATCTATGTCAACTGCAAGGGGTATCACTCCATCAACCTCTAGATCATGTTCAATGACCAGGGCATTATCATGAATATGTGTGCTGTCGGCCCTGGCAGTTAACACGACTCTTATATCTGGCATGCATCACAGCTGCACCAGATGTTTGCTAGGGGGGACATCCAATCCAGCCATCTACTGGTGGATGCTGGCTATGCACTGAAACAGTTGATGATGACACACATCTGAAATGCACACACACCTACAAAATAACACCATAATGAGGCACAGACAAACTAGGAACAGCATAGAGGGTGTGTTTGGGCTGCTCAAGTCACCATTCTGCTGCCTTGATATATCTGGTGGAGCCCTGCAGTACTCTCCAGCCACATGTGCACAGATGTTCAAAGTATGTGCCATGCCACACAATATGATCCTGCAGAAATAGCTGTGGCAGGATCATCTGAGGGAAGGGATACACAGCCCCCACAATTGCCTAGGTCCCCACAGCCACACCCACAGGGGGACTCCCTGTAGGCAGATGTAGGTGTCCCCAGTATGCCTGGCCTTAGCCAACAGACTATGCATAGCACATGCATTGACAACCTAGGGTCCTAGGGACTGACACCTTACTCTGACTCACACACATATAGTAAAAAGGAAGCCAGACAGAACCCCACAACCTGTACCTAACCATGTATTGGCTGTGTACTGCATGCATCAGACAAAGTCAGCCGTGAAACACAGGTCTCTCAACCACTGCATTAGCAAGGTAAGTCACTCTGCTATACAACAAACGTATGGGGTACTAGACTACGGTAGTATATGGATGGACCTGCTGCATGTATGCAAAGGAATAGGTGGGCTACTTGCAGGGATTTAACAACCACTTGGGACAACAGGTACTCTTAAAATACTGTGTGCCCTATAATATTCATTAGGCCACATGGCTGGAAACCCCACTGCATTATGCAAGGGAAATACCAAACAGTGGGGTCATAGGACAGATGCATAATTGTCAATCCCAGAGTCCCCTACCCTCAACACATCAGTGTTCCCATACAACTGCAGTAACAGCATGTTTGCAAGGATATATCAGCAGACCACACAATTCCAGGACTGTGGCATAGAACCTGACCACATGTATTTTCTACAAAATGTAGTAGTCACAGTGTATTTCTGTATGTTATTGATAGTGTGAGGAATAAAACCTCACTTTTTGGTGGCTGGTGTGGCTCACTAGGCTAAAGACATTAACATGGGTGATGATGCTGATGGTTCGAAGCTAGTCACATCTGCAACTTTTTCATGTGAGTTACTCATATGGTAGTAGTCCCACAGACTGTCATAATGCCACAATCTATTACTGCTAGAAAGCAGGTCAAAGCCAGAGAAAGTGGGGAGAACAGAGTTCCAAACCTATAGACAGACATTACACATGCTCTGAGTAATCTAGAAGGTGGCTAGTATAATAGCAGGTTGCAACAGGTCATATTAGTTGCATTGATGTAAAGGCCATCACTTAACTGTGTCAGTTACTTACAAAAATTCAGTGGACTGCATTTTATAGTATATTACTGGAAAACCACAACTGTATGAGGAACAGAGCAGACATATGGGGCAGAATGCTGGACATTCTGCAAAAGCATGTACAGTGAGAGGTGTGACGACTGCCACCCTGTATGTGGTGTTACATAATGTACCCCAGTTACATCATACCTCTCAACCTCTTAGAGCAGGAAATCTGGACCAAGCCATGAACAATAGTGGGACAAAGACCCAGCTATAAGGACAAGTATTAACTATTGCCCAGACAAATGTAGAAAGTTCAGAGAATAGCAGGTCATGCATTAGCATGAATCTCCTGATCTGTATGGAGTCAGTAACTCAAATGTCTGTCATAATTTCCTAATGTCAATCTATAATGATTTGCCACTAATGTGCCAGAAAATCACAATGCTATGTAAAATGTACCAAAAACATGACACAAAACTCTGGGCATTCTATTACAATCTATACGGTTGATAGGTATGAGTCACATATGGTATTCAGCAAACAGCTGAGGAATGCCTTGGACAAAATATCAGGGAGGTGCTGGACTGTGGAAACAGGTACAGCAGCCAACTGGCTGTAAAACACAATATCCCAGACTGGAGTACAGGTAGGTTTGGCCTGGAGTCACCTTGTTAATACTGATAGTCACAATGAGTATGCTCCTATACTTAGCTAACTTGAGCCCATGTCTGTTGCCTCTTCAGCCCAAAGAACCGGTATGTGGAAATATGTCAGCTATGTATACTTATCTGTCTCTCCCTATCCCCCTCACACACGATTACTCTATCTATCATTATCTGGTACACACACGCGTGCTGTTCACCGAAGCAGCCCTTTCGGATAAGTATGCTCGTTGTGCCAGACATACTACGGTGCGGATAAGGGAAGGTTTTGGTACTATCCTGCCTAAGAAAAAATACCATTGTTATTCTAAAGGTGTGGTGTATATCACAGTTTGTGATTCCTGCAATAGTTTTTATATAGGAAAAACTATAAGAGCATTTAAACAAAGAATCTACCAACACCTTTATGACATAAGACAGCAAAATGAGGGTAACGCCCTCTATAAACATATTAAGAAGTTTCCTACACATTCTTTTAAATTTGAGGCTATTGATCATGTGGATCTCGGCTCCAGAGAGGCACCTTCAGATGTATACCTGGAGTTTTTGGAACTCAAGTGGCAGATTAGAACCAATGCATGTACTGAACCTGAGCTTAATGACAGGTTGTCTTTGGGCCCCTTGCTAAGATTAAAATCAATGCATTACATGTAATAATTTTTATTTGTGGTAGATTCATGAATATGTGACCATCTGTGTATGAATTCATGGCTTATTTATTTATTTATTTATTTATTTAATATATTCTTGAGACATTGTATTTAATAATACTTGCTGCTGTGACTTCTATGTAGTGGGGATAGGTTTTTGTAAGTGATTAGGTTAAGAGGATATTATGTCAGGTTATGTGTGGCTTTTTTAACCTATGACATGCTGAATGTGGCTTTAAAATGGAAGTTTTATTGAGTATTCTGTTATTCTGAAGAAGTCTTTTGACAAAAGTGCGCTCAATAAATTTTATTATTTTTTATTAAGTATGTGGTGTGTGGTCTTGGTACTGCCTTTCTGTGCGAACATTCCTAGTTTTTGCACCTACACATCACAACAGTCGTCTGATGGTAGTAGACCAAGGCCACAAAAGGACATAATCCACTCATTCACAGAACCCTGTGCCTGTAGAATGTCACCCTGTAGACAGACAACAGTGAGTAGGTGGTGTAATGTGCAATGGGTGCAAAACAGGCTTTGGACAGGTGATATTGTCCATGGCCAATTGTCCACCTACCAAACTGCAGCCAACCAAACATGGTCATAATGGTAACTGTACTCACATAGCAGGGGTATTAACAAGTATCCCACTCCTAGGACACTAGATACAATGACAGCATCAAGCAGGATCACTCTGCAGGCCACACATGTGATGTAATACAAGGTCACTTTGTGAAGTCCACAAGTACTGTGGCTGCATGTACTTAGCCAACAGACATAACCTGTGGCATGTATAATGAGTACTGAGAGCTGTAGTCTGCAATAGTAGGTAGGTAGGGAATCTAATCTCACATCAGCCAACTTGTATGTGTATGTAGATTTTTCCCCTGCAGCAGTACAGACATATCCATTTGGCCTATGTCTGTGCAACAGTAATTCATTTTATGACCCAGTGACTAGTGTCTTTCTCAACATTGGCCTATCTTACAATGCCTGCTAATGTCATCCACCTTAACAGCACTGGCTGACAATCTAATACCAGATAAACTCCGTGGTGCATGCAAAAAGTACTGTGAACTAAAGTGTGTACTACTAGATAGGTAGGGGTTTTAACCTCACATCAGCCAACTGTGTGTGTATATGTGTGTGTGTGTGTGTGTGTGTGTGTGTGTGTGTGTGTGTGTGTGTGTGTGTATATATATATATATATATATATATATATATATATATATATATATATATATATATATATACACACACATATATCCCCTTCAGCACTATCAGCATGTTCATATGGGGTATCTGCATTAATAGTAATGCATTTTATGGCCCTAAGACTACCAGCTGGTCTCTAAATGCCCTCCTCTACAAAATGTGCTGATGTCATCTACCTTAAGAGCACTGGCTGACAGTCCAATACAAGATAATCTCTGTGGTGCATAGATTAGTACTGCAAGCTATAGTGTGTAATAGTACACAGGTAGGCATTTTAATCTCACTGCACGCAACTCAGTCTGTGTGTGTGGACAAATATGTTCCCTTGCAGCAGTACGGATGTGACCACATGGGCTATTTATGTGCAATGATCATGCATTTCATAGCCCTGTGACTAGCTGCTAGCCCTAAATAGTCCTTATCTACATAGGCATAACTGATGTCTGCCACCATCTAGATTTGTATGTATGAAACACCCAGGTGACACATATTAATGGTAGCAGGCCTTGTAACAGAGTAAGCATGCATAATTATACTGACTGGTCCCATTGTCCCTGACACACTGTTCTATACATATGCACCAAGGTGACCATGCACATATGCAGCTGTACCTTGCCAATGTCATATTTCCGCTGTGCTGCCATGCCATCCTGTGCCACTGTATCGCCACCAAGTCACCATAGCTTAGGTACCCAGGCCCCTGGAACAGAAACATATACAGATCTTTGACACATCTGTCATTCTGTAACACTACCACCAGTCTAACATCATGTAACAAAGATACACAAAGTTTGATGTGTAGTCATGACACATGCCAGCATACAGCACCTGTTGTGGCCCACAACACTTGCCATGGTATAACAATACTGCGCTACACAAGTGCATTTAAAGTAATATAGTCACCCTGTGTATCAGACACATATTTGCATGTCCCTGCATCAATGGCATGGATAGCAGGGATGTGGCACAGGTATCATCACATGCACAAGGTGTTGTGTGGGGGTGCCAGAGGCCTAGGCTGTGCTAAATAGTTGACAGCATATGTGTGATTCAGGAAGGGGTGCTGGTTAGATGGGCCATGGAGAGTTGCCATGTGTGTCTGTTGGTGACCTGCATGCGAAATTGATGTTTGAGTGTATGCACATGCACAATCAAGCCCAGTACTAGCCCTACATGTATGTTTGTTGGACAGCTGTGGCCCATACATGGCGGAGTGGACAGTTCACTGTGTCCTCCCACAAACACGGGAACTGGCTCTGCCAGGAGTGGCACTGGCACCACCATACCGAAGGTCAGATGCAGTGCTAGTAGCTGAAGGTAACTGCTGTCTGCTGGGCCTGTGTCCCCCACGGGAATACCCAGGACCATGTGTCCATGACCTGCCATGTCATGGTGTGGACAGCGCACTTCCTTCTGTAGCACTGGAGGTACTGCCACTATGGGACCATGTGTGTGCTTGGCCACATGGATTCTCAGCAGATGGTGTTGCTGACCTATGTCCACGTGTCCAATGTTCTACTCTAACCAGATGTTCCAGCACAGACAATGTGTGGTGAAAAACAGACACTGTCTAAGCCCACCTTATGTCCAGTACATCAGTGAAATGATCCATGGCATCACCAATGTGGTGGTGGCAATCATGGATGTCAGACTGTGCTACATCCATAACCCTGAGCATCAATCTGATGTTGCATTTGGAACATGCTTGTGCCTCCATGATAGACCAAAACATGTGGCGAGTGACCCGTGATGTGGCACCTTTGACAGGAGGTGGACGCATGGCAGTCCTCCTTCGAGCACCCCTGTCAATCTGCCTATATGGAACATTGCCAGCTCTGTGGCTATGGCAAGTGTCTACACTCACTGATGCCATAGTTATCACACTGTTCTGTTCAATGTTACCACCCACTGACTGTCAGATATCTGTGCCCTTAGGGGTCTGGGTATGTGCAGCCATACTGACTGTGTGCAGGGACAATGGTGGAGGAAGTGGGATGTCAACCCCTGGGACACATTCCACTCCCAACAACCCCACCTGTGCCTCACTATGGCCACCATCATCATCAGAGTCCAATGAGACAGTGACATCAAGTCTTAAGGGGGACATACTCCAACCCCCACGTTTACCTGTGAGGCGGAAGACAAAATTAGTACATTACTACCTGAGCTACTATTTATGGTAATCAACACAGACTCATAAAGATGAGGAGCCACAACTGCATTACACATCCCACATCTTATCTCTGATGCCATGCACAATACGCAAACACACAACAGCACACACAGACAAGACAAGCCCTTTATAACATGCACTTCAGCTACATCTGGTTAGCATTGCCAGTAGAAGACACCAGTAAGGTAATAAATATGACAGTGTATGTGATAGACCAACACCTAAAACCCAGTGCACCAATCTTGAGCATAATATGCCAGTTGTAGTATCACTGCCTCAGGTATGCACCATTGTCCTGTTGTGTGTGAACAGCCATCTTGGAGTGATTGCTTCCTGTACAGCAGGATGCATAGTCCTTCATAACTATAAGTGCAAACATGTTAATGATCCTACAAATACACAGCTGTGATTACCCCTTCTATGCACTGTAGTTAACTGCTCTGAAATGGAACATACAACTATTCTATTCTGGCTAAGCATAACAGTTGTGCCTGGGGCAAAATGGCAGCCCTTAACATTCTTAGGGTATATATGATCTGTAAAACAAACAGGACCACAGCCTCTGGCCACACCTGATGTACCTATGAAAATGTGAGGGAGTGGTATTGTCAGCAATACCAAATGTTGCACTGTTACAAGGTAATATATGTGTATATCTGCATGTACAGAAGCTTATGTGATACTGCCTACATTGCTGACATTCTGAGTATGTGTGCACAACTGTGCATTAAAACCAACCCCCAATGCAGATAGACCTAACACCCTTGTACTAGTATGCAGAGCCAGTCACAATGATTGATACAGTATTACATCGATGAACACAGTAAGCTTACCTGGATGATCCTCTGATGTGGATGCTGTGGCACCCACCTTCAGGATTTATGGGATGATGGATGCCTGGGAGCTGGTGGTTGATCATAGGTTCTGCATGAATTCCTCTGTGACTGAGAGTGGTTGTTCTGTTGCAGGCCCTCCACCAGTGGCAGCATGATTCCTGGCCAGAGCAGCTGCCCTTTGCTGTGCAGCATTGACCATATATGTGACATGTTGTCACACCTGCTCATAGGTCCTGTCCTGTTGGCCAGCTTGGTTAACAGCCCAGGATAATATTATTCTCTGCAGCTGTAAATGGTGCATTCATCCTGCAATACATTATTCCTGAAAGACAACAAGAGGGGAACACATCACTGGACCAGATACATGGACATCCACTTTGTATATACCCTGCACAACCAAAATGGACTACACTATCCACCACTCCATCATGTGTCATACCCCACAGTCTATCAGCACACTACATGTGTGGCTATCACCATGATAGTAGCAATACTGGGCATGCCCCTGTGTGCCATGACAGATTCTGCTGTATGTCTCTACACCCTTCATTGCAGTCTACTGTGGTGTGTCCCCTATGGGCCAAGCCCACTAATATGTCATACAGCCACTGTCAGACAAATAGCTGTGTGCTATTACAACAACTATATGAGGATAGCCCAACCACACCAATATGCCACAATGACAGACAGCAATGCAAACCTGCTGTAGTATATGTTCCCTGTAGGCAACATACCTCTCCACTACTCAGATGTTTCTGGAATGTGAACGTGTGCCTCATAAATGTGTTCCTTCTGGCACAAAAATGTGGATATCTGACAAATGATTGGCTGATCATTGATGGTTGTTGTCATAAAAAACAGAGAATCTGGCTGTCACATGCCAGCCCCCTCAGGAAACACTTATGCTACAGTAATATCTGTTAGTCTATTCATAGTCTTAGTTTGTATGGCCAATATGTGTACTCTGTCACTGAGTTTGGGCCTGTGTCCCCCCATCAGTTACGGCTATGACCTGCATTCCTGCTGTAAGGGGTTGACAGGTATGTTAGCCATAGTTTTCAAGCAATGAGGGATGAATGTCAACAAAACAGTGACCTAGCCAGAGTACATCAGGGTAGTCAGGGACACCTTTACAATGCCAGAACTATTTATGTGTTACATTGACAGACTAACAGCAGGTGAATTACAGTACATTGTTTGATATTACAGCAGTTTACACTCTTACTTAGTGTCAATATGTCTAACTCATAATCCCTGAGCTTTCCTACAACAGCCAACCATTGTAGGAGGGACTAACAGGAGCAGAGCTGTGATTTGATTCAAAGCAGGAATAGTTGAGAGGCATGCTTGTAGCTGTTGGACAACAAAGTATCATCAACATGTCAATACTATAGATGTAGTACAGGACTACTGTTGTAATCCCTGTTCCCCATACCTCCATCCTCCAATCTGCATCCCATTATATGGGGACATCTATAACATAACTGGTAGAGTGAAGTAATCCTTTTTTTGAAGTGTTCCTGTGCAAATAGCTTGCAAAACCATTGTCTGTTTGAATATAACTATAGAGATACCTGTTCCACATAAGCAGTTGCTTGCCTTTTGTAGGCAATGTCCATTAACAAGTAATAGCCTGTGCACCAATCTGTGGCTCAGACTTGCTAATTACATCCAAAACAGCTGAGTTGCACTTTCATTAGCCAGTGACATGGCACCACATTGCAATATTTTAGGCCTTCATGTAGGCCTTGACCCATTTCTTAGTCTTTGAGATGGACATTAGTGTGGTGTGGAGACTACAACATCACAGAGGGTAAGTACAAATACTGTCCATTGTTGAGATTTATGAGGTATGTCCACAGTTTTGCCTGATATGTTTGGCCATTGTCCCATAACATTGTGATTTTGTGGGGGTTCAGTTCTTAACATTATGAATTGAGGTAAGTAAAGAGAGACATGTGAGTGTCAGACATCATACCCATCAGAATATGCATGTTAATGTAGTAGCTGCTATTCTATCAGTTCACTATCTTTGTAGGGCAAACTGTTAAATGTGTCCCTATCGCTGGACTTTTGCCCTCTCCTTATGTACGGTTTTGCCTGGATTCCTTGTTCTATGGGGTTGTAAGGTATGCTAGGTCTGTAGCTGCTAGCTTACCATACAGTTGTGTATGCTCCAAGCTGCAGCTGCTGCTACAGCCAAGGACACATAGAGGGGAGTGTGAACACTTTAGAGGACAGGAATGTACATATAACTATGGCAATAAGCCCTGTTGTTACAACAAAGCCAGGGTAAGGGTAACCTATGCAGTCCAACTGAGGCATGTGCTTAAGCAACAGTGCCAATAACAGAGTATTAGGTGGCATATAGTTAGGCTATATGAATATGTGCAGTGCGCCCCTACCTACAGGCCTGTGACTTGCAAAACTGGGTAGCAGATAATTCAATAACGGTAACCTATGGGGGTTAAAACTGCATGACTCAGTCATTAGTTGCTGTGTCCACAACAATGTAATTGAGGTGCAACACACTGGATTTGAACCCAGGACTGTGTGCGGCAAAATGTTCTGTGTTCAAAGCATTTAACAGACTGAGCTATTGAGACAGTGCTAGAGCAGATGTAGATGCCAGATATATATGCAGACATACAGGCTGTGACACACAATGTCTGCATCCATCAGTACATGCAAGGCAGTCAAAGGGGAGTTGTTCTGCAGCAGGGTCCCAGTTGAACATATGTACTATGCCATGGATGCCTTAGCAGGTGTGTTTAAGTATGTTGCAGGTAAAAGGGAACATTTACCTGCTATCCCAGGCCTCACATACTGCCATTATTATTTATTTGGCTCTCTACTGCTGTATTTTTGCATCAGATTCCCAGATACACTCCCATTTTTTATATTAGGTTTGATCTCAGTCTGTCAGTGGCAATCAGTATGTATTGCTGGAAACACCTGTTTTAATTGAGGTCTCTGTGGCCAAGTGCAGTAGGCTGTAATTGGCAGGGGCCCAGGTTTGAGACGTGGCAGGAGTGATTATTTTGTAGATGTGCCTAATACTGTGAGAAGTGTATGTGTTCTGCCGCTTAGCTCCTTGCAAACCCATGTTAAAAAATTAAAAAGAAAAAAGGGGGTGATAGGACAGTGGTGAAGTGGGGGTAAGTAGGTGGAAAAACATACTGAAAGGCAGGTAGGGATGTGCCGGAAGGGTGTAAGAAAGGACCATACCTTTCTATTTCTTGTACATCAACAGCTGTACTTTTTGACAGATTTTGTACATGAATTTGGGCTCTCGTACTCCAGAGAGAGAGAGATGAGAGCAACATAAATGTGTTGTCAAGCCAATTGGACCAAATTAGTTGTGTCCAGTGGACACGTGTATGAAACGGGAAGCTATGTATGGAGCAATATTGTTTTTGTGGGACAGGTGCCTATTTTTTTTTTTTTTTAATAAGGAGAGAGTGGAATGTTGGGGAAGGGATGTAGGTAGGGGAAGGGATGTAGGTACACGTGAGGAGGTAAGTTGGGTAGGGGAGGATGCAATTGCAGACAGACAAGACAGTAGACAGGGGCAGTGTGTGAAACATGAAGGGGCAAACACCTTGGATGGGGAGGGTGTTGTGAAATCTGAGCTGCATGTGCCTCCAGACAGCAGCAGTATGACTGACATCCCCACCCATGGGCAGTCAGCACTGCTCCTTCACTGACATGAAGGTAACTGTGTTGGAGGCTGGGTACAAGGGCCAGTAAGTCCCACCAAGTTGTCCAGTCTGCCCTCAATCCAGCACAGGCGATGTTCATAGCTCCTATGAACAATCCCACACACCATGGCTGGTAGTTGATCCTGAGTGACTACCCCCCTCCGCCACCACTCTCGGGGGGCCGGGCCCCATCACCTGAGGTAGTTCCAGCAGAAGGTGGTGCAGAGCCAGCAGAGAGGGTCCACTGGCTTTGGTCCCAGATATGCTGGTAGCCGGTGCCACAGCCAGCTGCTATAGGATAGGTGGATCAGCAGGAACCAGCTTACCCTAATGTGCTGTGGTTATGGAGGCAAACCAATACATATAGGCTAGTTATGAACAAAACCATTATTAGTAATAACAGCATGCCAGAACATTGGAAATAACTCCATTACATTTCAATGTATATTATGTGAAACCCAACAGTAAATAACAGAACAGTCAGTATATTAACAGCATGCCTGTAACAGTTACTGCACAAAGCCATCAGAATAGGTAATTTAACAAGAAATGTTAATATACAACTATTGTAATACATAACAATAATAAAGTGCATGCCCCAAAATAAAGTTTATAGAACAACATATGTTAATAGCAAACCATAACCAATGAATAATAATAACAAATATATGAAGATAAGAGGTGAGGAGAGAGAGAGAAATACAGTCCATTAATACCATTATAGGCTATATAGTTGACAACAGTACTGCTATATGCTCTACAGGTCTGTCCTTTCTTTATGTGTAAAAGTGCCTTATAGCTGCTGTAGCATGTACATACCTCTCAAGCTATCTGCATGGGACAGTGTGGGCCAAGCAGTAACACCTGCAGGTACAGAGTTACACAGAACACTAGCACATCAGGTGGACCTATATAATTACCAAGGTGTACTGTGGGCTGATGTAGTGTTACTTTGCTATTTACATAATCATGTCAACGATATATCTGTGACAGAGGGATTACACAGCAGTAGTTACACTCCATGACAGTGTGACACTTGAGAGACATGAATGTGTACAGTACAGAGAGTAAACAACTATCATGTCTTGCTTGGCAGGCATGGGGATAGAACCCAGTAGTAGTGACTGCAGAGGACATGTGCATCAAATGTATTAGCTGACTGCAGCAACCTTTCACAGACACTCCAGGAATACAGCCATACCAAGATTACACATGTTATTTCTTTTCTTTTCTTTTATTATTATTGTACTTATTTCCTTTATTTTTATGCAGTATTACGACATTCCTGGTAATGATTTTAACAGTCTGTGACATCTGAGCACACAATTATTTACATGTAATATGAGCTATCTCACTCTTTTACCTGTAGTTCCTGTGGAGAGAATGATATATGTAATCAATACGTGATTGATACTGTACTATGTTTGGCAGGTATGGGGATAGAACCCAGTATCAGTGACTGCAGAGGTCATGTGCATCAGTTGTATTAATTGACTGCAGCAACCTTTCACAGACACTCCAGGCATACAGCCACACCAAGATTATACATTCTATTTCTTTTCTTTTCTTTTATTATACTTATTTCCTTTATTTTATGCAGTATTATCACATTCCTGATAATGATTTTAACAGTCTGTAACAACCAAACACACAAGTATTTACACGTAATATGGGCTACCTCACTCATTTACCTGTAGTTCCTGTGGCGAGAAAATCTGGCATCATTATGTAATTGATTCAGTAATATTTATGAGTACATAGCACTGGATTCGAACCCTGGTCTGTGTGTGGCAAAATGTACTTAAAACAAAGCATTTAACAAACTGAGATACTGAGTCACGGCTGATTACTGCCGGACTGATATTTGCCTAGATCACACCTGGAAACAAAATATGACCTGGTACCAGTACTACAGTTTTATAGTTCTTACACTACAAACATTTCCCAGATACTTTATAATGGTTAATGCTCTACTCTTTCTTTCTTATTTGACTATAGCTAGCATAATACATCTGTACTCATCACATTCACGGCACAACTTGGACAAGCACCCTGCATGAGCCTCAATGTTGCGAGCACTCTCCTCTACAACTGTTGGGAAAGAAGCACATCATTATGTATACCAGTTTAGCAGACATTTAAGATTAAATATTGATGAAACACAGGTAAACATGCTTACATACATGTGGAACATTCCACAGCCAGAATTCTTGGACCCAAGTGTCCAAGAGAGCCTCCTTCCATCTTTTCAAGTCATCATGGTAGTGACGGCACTGCTCAACTGTGTGGGGGATACCAGTTGCATTGGTGCGGTCCCTTGCCAGCTGGTCCCAGTCATCCACTTTGCACTCTGAGCCCTTGTAACTTCCCTGCATAAGCCGGAGTGCTAGTAACCTCCCTGCATGAGCCGGTCTTCATGGTTTTTGACAAGGAGTCTGACAATGACCTTGGACTCTGGAATGCACCACTGCTGTGCTCAGATGTGTGGCCCTCTCCTATGCCTGCCATTATATCCCTCAGAGACAGAGCTCCAATGGATTATGCTGTATTCCCACCTATTGGGCTTAATATAGCCTGTTTTCCCACCCTTACATGCCATTGAGCAATATTTAAAACTGCAGTGCATTGCTTAGCACCACGCAAACCAGTGCAACTGAGCTAAGCAGTGTGAAAACTGGCAATGCTTGTCAGTGCTTAGCTGTGTTCAAACCAGTCAAGTAGAGGCAAGTGGTGCCAAGCAGTGCATAAAAATATTTTTGTTTATGCAGTGCTTAGCAAGTCCTAGCAGATCTTAGCAAGGCTTAGCTGAGCACAGCAGGTCAGGATTTAAAAATAATTACAATAATTTGTCTTTGGAAAATAAGTATTTAAGATCCCTTCTTTGGATTCAAACCCTGCTCCTAGTGCACATAAGGCCACAAGTCGACCCATTTGGCTACATGGATATATGGAATTTTGCTATACTTTTACATGGTTTATTATTATATATTCGAACCGGACTCAGTCGAATGATGGTATCATCGACCCAGGTCTGCAAAAAGTGACAATGTCGAATTCCGACATTGTAAAAGTACATCTCAAATTCGACCTCAGAATGGGTGTTAACATGGGCCGAGATAAGGGCAAGATTTGTACTTTGTCAATGTCAGGTTCGACATTGTCATCGTTTGACCCCCTGCCTTTCGTTGAAGTGAATTCAGCCGAATCCACTCCAACATTATGATAGTAATCCCTTTTACATATACCTGTGAGCTAACTTCAAGCACTGCTGAGCACCACGCTGTGCAGAGCAAACCCACTCAGTTATGCTTAAACTTCACCTTTAAATCAAAAATGAAATGCAACCAGTTTCTATTTTTAGATGTCTGGCAGGTGTCTCAGTACAGTTTAGCACTGCTGCACTCTGTGCAGCACCATGCAAACTTGCTTTAAAAAAAACAAAAAACAAAAAAATACATTGACATAATGGCATTGGACAGGGCAGGGGGTGTGTTACTCATCTGTGGACACAGTTAGTAGCACACACCCTACACTGGTTCAGTAACTGTGTTCCATGGCTCTCCCTCAGCAATGCTCCATTATTAATATGCATGGGGGCACTACTGAGGGGGATCTGCGTACATGGACACAGTAGCTTCCACGGAGGCTGTACACTATGGCTACATGAATTTTAATAAATGGAGAAAGTATTTCCTTACTTAAAAAATAAAATAAAAAAAAATAAATAAGCATTATGTGGTGCTTCTATTCAAGCAGTCAAAGCTATGACAGTGCAGGGGAAAGGCAGGTTTGGAACTTGACTTGCCCAATCAATTTGTGAGTTTTGCAGGAAACATGCTCATAAATGGATTGAGAAGAGCAAAAGGGTCTATGTTAAATCAGTGAATGCTTAAAATAGTGAATGCTGATTTATTGACCTTTTAAGAGTGAAAGCTGACAATCTCAAAAACATGTAACAGCAATTTTTTTCCCAGGGAAAAAATCACTGGTCCACAGGAAAAAAAAAGTTCAAACACAAATTAAAGTGGGGGACTTCACCTCCCACACCCCCCTACTTAAATATACCAACTCCAAGATTGCACCACAGTGGAGGAAATGGCAAAGTCCTGTAAACAGCCCAGCATTTTTTTTCCCCTGGGAAAAAAATCGCTGTTCTATGTCTTTGGGATTGTTAGCTTTTGCTCTAAAAGGGTTGCTAAATCAGCATTCGCTATTTTAAGCATTCACTGATTTAATATAGACCTGAGCAAAAGTGATGGACTTCATAGCATGAAGTAAGTTTTTTTTGTAATCTTAGCAGGCAGCCAAATATGGGCAGTGGATGGTTTTGCAGGGGAGGTTCTGTGGGAATTGCAAGCAGCTGTGCATTTGTATAAAATGAAGCGTACATACACTGTGTGACTGTTACTTTGTCTTATTTTTATATTATTTTATTAGTGCCTTCCATATGTGATATGCACATTCAACAAACTAGCTATGCTTTCTGGGTATAGAGGCTGTGTTTCCCATTGTTGCTGTTGTTGGGCATTATTATGGATTTCCAGCACTATAATTCTCAACTGTCCCTGATTTTGCAAAACTAGTATGACTTTATGTAAAGCAAGTTGGAATGCTGTATTATAGCCATTTTAACATTGCCATGCACGTGGGGTGTTCTTTTCATGAACATAGAAATTGTTGGATTATTACGATAGCGGTCTGAGTGGTCTTTTATTGTTGAAAATGTTTTGAAATGGATTTTTTTTATTATTGGTTAATAAATTTTGTTCCACTTCTTGACAAAAAATAAAAATCAAGGTTTCATTTTTAAAACACACTCAAAAATTGCTTTTATTAAAAAAGTAACTATAATTTAAAACAATCTGGTAGGTAAGTATTCATTTAAAACAATCAGGAAGTGGAATTTAAAAATAAAATGTGCTTTTATGCATGGTTCAATAAATAAATAATCAAGTCAATGGGACGGACCCATAGTTTGAAAACTACCGGGGGAAACAAGGAGAACAGACTCAAGGACTAAATTAGGGGAGGACAGGTGATTGAGAAGTACAGAAGAAAAAGCATAAAAAAACCAGCAGAATTAATGCTTAGTGATGAAATTAAGCTCAGTTCATCCAAGTCTTATAGCTTTGCTAGGGACTAGGTGCAGTGCTCTACACATAGTTATGCAAGATGTGCTGATGAGCAACTTCTGTTCTATGGTTCTATCCTGGCAGTCACTTCACCAGAGAAAGGGCAACCTGGGGAAGTGAGCAGCAGTCTGATTTGACACTCTAGAAACAGAACTAATGGTACTAAATGTTTGTACACCAAATGAAATGAGATCTTTATAGGTTCATAGGTTCATAGGAGGTTACTAGGCTACTGGCCCTAGGGCCTTTATAAGCCTATAACCACAGCAAAACACCAAGTCACATCAAACAAACTCCAGGATGTATCCTTTATTAAACAAAAAAATATATATAAATGCTTAATGATTCACAGCGTTTTCATCAGAGACTTCATCAGATGTAGAAAACATAGTTACAACAATCACCTTTTTATAAAAATCCTTTCCCAACTCCAAACAATCAAATAAAAGCATAAATCAACTGTTAAATAGCCAGTTAAAAAGATGAAAATGAAAAATGCAATAGAATTAAAATACTAAAACATATTACAGCACACTGAAGGCAAGTGAATGAAAGTGAAACAAAAAATGTTTATAAACATGTAATGAACTACATAAGAAAAAAATATATATATATATAAAATCCAAATTTCAGACAGAAATATTTTAAATAAAAACAATTTGATAAATGCATTACTATGAAAATAATCAACCTATAATCTAACTGCCCTTAACTTCAACACTGGGGCCAGGGACACATTTTCATTCAAACCTAGGTGTCTATTGGCTTCCAAAATAATTTTCAAATAGGTTGTCTCTAATCAGAATAAAGTGGGCACATGCAAGTGTATTAAGTGCTCGTAATGTACTTATATAGTTTATAGGGACAGTGTTTTGGTTGAGGCCAGGGGTAAACATATTATTAGTGGAACTTATAATGCATGTGACTCAAAGGGGGTGGTCTATGTAGGGATGTTCAGCATTTTACATAGGTAAAATGGAGACAAGGATAACAAATAAGATTTATGAGCATGTCAATGATATATGTAATATGGATTTGAGATGTGCCTTGTATAAACACGCTATTGACTGCCCCATGGCTAAGTTTTTATTCTTTGTGTTAGTGGAAATTCCCATTGACACCAGAGGTGGGTTTTGGGAAATAAGGATAGAATACTGGGAGGTCTATTGGAAAATTATTTTGGAGGCCAATAGACCCCCGGGTTTGAATGAAAATGTGTCCATGGCCCCAGTGTTGAAGTTAAGGGCAGCTAGATTATAGTTTATTTTCATAGAAATGCATTTATAAAAATATTTTTATTTAAAATGTTTCTATCTGAAATTTGGCATGCAAACGAACTCATAAGCAGGGGAATTGCATGCAAATGAGGTTGTTTTGTGATCTATGAAGCAGATAGGTATTCGTGCAGAACCCGTGTTGGTGTTGGAAGTATACATAGAAAAGTTCTGTGTACAGAAATGTAAAAATTGAACAGGGGCTGTAAAGGCTGTAGAAGGTCAGAAATGTCATAGCAAGCACAGATATGTCCAGAACTATGCCCTATGAATCCAAAAATAATGCAAAATAATATAAAATAATATGTTTTTTAAATACCCATATTATGTTTGCATGGCACGCAGCAGCACGCAAACATGCCGTTACGCAAAATAACAGTATTAAATATCTTAAAACATAAAAAGATGACATAAGCAAGAATAATGCATTATAGGGCCCTGCATGCAGTATGTACAATGGTAGATATCTGTGGTTGCTAAGGAGGTAGGCCCTGGAATAATGAAGTATCCATATTATGCGCAAGGATCTGTATGCAAATGAGCTGGGGTTACTGAACAGCAAAAATGGGCCACTGTGTTCACAGATAAAACCTATGTAGCCCCAGAACCATGTTGGTGTGCACAAAACAGCTAGCTGACATGAAAAGGGGGTGTATCACTATATGTTTAAGTGGATTGGCGCTCAGTGGCACTGGTATGCATGCCATTCAGCTAAGCTAAGCAAGACGTTGTGTCCAGTGCTGCTAAGCCTTGTTTAGCTACAGGGCATGTGTTTTAGCTGGTTTAAGCTATGCTGAGCATGCCCATGCATGGAGGTGTGTCCAGAATGCTGAGCAGTGTTTACACCAGTGCCACAGGTTTGCATGCCACGCTGCAGTGTTTAGCATGCAAGGTAGTTTAGAAAAAAAGGAAATAGTCTGGTTAAGCCAATCATGTATAAATGACTGATAAGTCCTGTTCCACTGACACTGGGCCATTCAAACTCCTCAATGGTATACCTGGCAGGTGGAATGCATCATAGTCAGCCAATCACACAGGTTGCATCTCCAGCACACCACTATAAAGTATGCATACGCCCTACAATCTGACTTTTCCCAAATACTCTGCACCACTGAAGTACAGACTTAGGAATTTTAACAGAATGCTATGGACTGCTGCTGCTCTGCTACATCTGTATGTGCTAGAGGCTGAGGTCAATGCTGCTGCTGCTGCTGACAATAGGCCTCAACTGAGAAGGAGAAGAGTGTTCAGGCCCAGGGTAACCTTCCAGGAGCTACATGAGCTGGAGATCGTAGAGTGCTACATGGTGGACAGGAACATAATACAAGAACTCACTGAACTCTGCCGCTCATAACTCAGATTCAGAGCCAACAGAGGGGAACACATCCCAGTGGAAACAAAGGTATGTGTAGCCCTTAGAATACTAGCGACAGGTTCTTTTAAAAGACCAACTGGGGACTTAATGGGGGTCTCACAGGCATCTGCATCCAGGGTACTCCAGCAGTTCCTGGCTGTCATGCAAACACATGCCAGTGAGCACATTTATTTACCCCGCACTTCTGAAAAGAGAGCCAGCAGTATGCATCTCTTGAGGTACTGGGTGCCATAGACTGCACTCATGTACACATCAAAGCATCGGCTGGTGAGGAGGGTAGAGTCTATGTCAACCACAAGGGGTATCACTCTATCAATTACCAGGCCATGCACAATTCCCAGGGCATTATCATGAGTGTGTGTGCCAGCAGCCCTGCCAGTTATCATGATTCCCATATCTGGCATGCATTATGGCTGTTTCAGATGTTTGCCAGGGGAGACATCTCACATGGCCATCTACTGGGGGATGCTGGCTAGGCACTGGAACTGTGGATGATGACACCCATCAGAAATACACACACACCTACTTAAGAACACCATAATGAGGCACACGCACAAACTAGGAACATCATAGAGCATGTGTTTGGCTGCTCAAGTTGCAGTTCCGTTGCCTCGATATATCTGGTGGAGCCCTGCAGTACTTGCCAGCTACATGTGCCCAGATGTTCACAGTATGTGCCATTCTACACAATATGATCTTGTGGAAACAGCTGCAGCAGGATCATCACATGGAAGGGACACAAAGCCCCGCCACCAGTGCCAATGTCCCCACAGCCACACCTACAGGGGGACTTGGAGGAGGAACCCCCTGAGCCTGCCCCTGTTGGCAGACATAATTATGCCCAATATGCCCTGGTCTTGGCAAAGAGGCAACACATAGCACATGCACTGACAACCTAGGGTCCTAGGGACTGACACCTCACTCCAACTCACATACATAGTAAAAAGGATGCTAACCACACCACACAACCTGTACCTTATGACTTATTGGCTGTGTACTGTGTGCATCAGACACAGTCAGCCCTGAAGCACTGTTATCTCAACTGCTACATTCACAAGGTAAGTCACTCTTCTTTGCAACAAATGTATGGGATACTAGATTATGGTAGCATATATATGGACCTGCTGCATGTATGCAAGGGAATAGAGTGGGCTACTGAGCTACCTGCAGAGAACTAACAGCTATGTGGGACAACAGGAACTATATGTCTAATACTTGCTGTCCCATAATATGTAGTAGGTCACAAGGCAGCAAAACCCACTGAAGTATGTGAGGGAAATGTCAAACAGTAGGGTCATAGGACAGATGCATGACTGTCAATGCTAGAGTCCCTTACCCCCAACACAGCCATGTTCCCATACAACAGTGCAGTAACGGCATGTTTGCAAGGTAATAGCAGCAGACCACACACTCCCAGGGCTGTCCCAAACAATCTGGCCACATGTTCTATTTCCTCAATATGCAGGGGTCAGAGAGTATGTCTGTCTGCTGCTGATAATGTCAGGAATTAAACTTCATTTTTTTGTTGATTGGTGTGTCTTAGTGGATTAAGTACATTAGTATGGTTGGTTGTGTTCATGGTCTGAAGGCGGCTGCCCCTACAATTTTGCATGTGAGGTACTCCTATGGCAAGAGTCATGCAGACTATCAATATATCAATATTTGTTATTACAAGAAAGCTGGAAAAAGCCAGAGACAATGAAGGGACAGGGGGCCACAGCTATGGACATTACACATGCTTTGAGTAACCTAGAAGGTGGCTAATATAACAGCAGGTTGTAACAAGTCAGTGTAGCGGCAGGATGTAAAGGCCATCACGTACAACAAGTCAGCGGGCACTATGTAGTAGTATATTACCAAAAAAACACAACTCTCTGAGAGGCAGAGCAGACAAATGGGGCGGAATACTGGACATCTAGCAAAACATGCACAGTCAGAGGTGTGAAGTCTGTAACCCTGTGTGTGGTGTTACATCATGTACCCCAGTCACAGCATACCTACAAATACTCAGAGCAGGAAATATGGACAAAGCCATGAACAGTAGTGGGACAAAGGCCCACATATAAGAAGAAGGATTAACTAGTGGCCAGACAAATGTAGAAAGTGCAGAGAATAACAGATTGTGCAGTGGCATGGGTTCCCTGTTGTGTATGGAGTCAGTAACTCAACTGTCTGTCATCAATTCTTAACACCAATCGATAATTATTTGCCACTAATCTACCAGAAAATCACAATGCTATGTAAAACATACCAGACATATGATGCAAAACCCTGAATAGTCTATTACAATCTGTACACACCCTAGGTATGACTCAGATATTATGTGCAGCTCAAAGCCAGGGAATTCCTTGGACATAATATCAGGGAGGTGCTGAACTGCTGAATCAGAGGCAGCAGCCAACTGGTTGTAGATCACAAAATCCCAGACTGGAGTACAGATAGGTCTAGCATGGAGTCACCTTGGAAGTACTGATGGTAACACTGAGCATGCTTCTACACTTAGCTAATTTTGTCCTATGCCTGATGCCCATCTGCCTAAAGAACTGAGGTTTGAATATATCTCAGTGCATACAGACAGCTATGTATATGTAGCTGTCTCTCCCTATTCCCTCTCAGACATGATTTATTTATTTATTTTATTATTTATTTTACATTTTTTGGCCGTACTAGTCTAGCTGGATATATGTCCATTTTCAGTAGAGGCCCGGGGAGAAAAGCTCCAAGACAGATACAAACAGACAATAAGTATTGTTACAAAAAAAAAAAAAAAAAAGTAGACATAGAAGATATTTTATGCATTTAACAGTACATATCATAAAACTATATACAAAGTTTAGAGCAAGATAATATACATATGCTAGTGGCTAAAAAATAGTATCCAGGTTCTTACTAGATGCTTTTCATTGCACTACAGAAGATTAATTTAGTGGAGAGAGAACAGCTAGAAAAATATTAGTAGCATTAATGACAGGTTAGTCAGGGTTGGTACAAGAACATAGCCAGTGTGTTTTGAGGAAGGTTTTAAGTTTTTGTTTGAAGAGTAGTAAGGAAGGAAGGGAAGTAAGTTCAATAGGTAGAAGGTTCCAGTTTTTCCAAGTTGTGTTTGAGATTACCCTTATCTATCAGTATGTGGCATATATATATATATATATATATATATATATATATATATATATATATACACACACACACACATAGATATATAGAGGTAACATGTATATATATATATATATATATATATATATATATATATATATATATATATGCTGCGGCGCAGTGGTGCAGCAGTTAATGCTGTCGCCTCACAGCAAGAGGTTCTCTGGTTCGATTCTCGGCCGGGGTGCCTTCTGTGTGGAGTTTGCATGTTCTCCCTGCATTCGCGTGGGTTTCCTCCGGGTACTCCGGTTTCCTCCCACATTCTAAAGACATGCGTCTGGAGCATTTCTCCCCGGGCCTCCGCTGAAAACAGGATCTGTGGAGCCTAGTCGGACTTTCCCGGTCAACAAATGTTAAATAAAAATAAATAAATAAAAATAAATATATATATTATGTAGCCACATAAAGGTCTAGAGTGATGTAGTAGGGATTCTAATATCATCAGCCACCTTGTGTGTGTGTGTGTGTGTGTGTGTGTGTGTGTGTGCGTGTGTGTGTGTGTGTGCATGTGTGTGTGTGTACCTATTTCCCATACATCAGTACATACATGCCTATCAGGCCTATGTCTGTTCAATGGTCAATCATTTTATGGCCCTGTGACTAGTGTCCTTCACAAAAGTATCCTCCCTTTCAACAGCTGCTGATGTCATCCACCTTAACAGCACTGGCAGACACACTTAAAGTCATTAAGCCCCATGGCACATGCAATACATGTGTGATACTATAGTGTACACTGTTAGAGTGGTAGGGGTTCTAATCTCAAAAATGGCAACTATGTGGGTGTATGAATAAATATACCCTTCTGGAGCAGTGTGTCTATCTGCGTGCAATGGTTGCACATTTTCAAGCCCTGTCAACCCCCCCCCATTGGCCTCCTTTACAGGGCCTGGTGATGTCATCCACCTTACTAGCAGTGGCAAACACTCTCCAAACACCTAAGCTCCATGGTGCACATGATAAGTATGTAGTATTGTAGTATATACTACTAGATAGGTAGGGGTTCTAATCCCAAAAAAGAGCATCTCTCTGAGTGTGTGTGTAAATGTTCTCCCTTGCAGCAATGTGTCTACTTGTGTGCAATAGCTATACATTTTCATCTCCTCATTGGCCTCCTTTACAGGGCCTGCTGATGTCATCCACCTTAACAGAAGTGGCAAACACTATCAAAGCATGTAAGCTCCATGGTGCATGTGATAAGTATGCAGTACTGTAGTATATATTATTAGCTAAGCAAGGGTTCTAATCACAAAAAGGGAAACTTTCTGACTGTGTTTGTGTAAATATATCTCCTTGCAGCAGCTTGTCTGTTTTCCCTATGTGTCTGAAACTGTTATACATTTTAAGACCCTGTGAGTAGCTGCTGTCCCTAAATAGCTCACATCTACCTAGGTATAAATGCTATCTGCCACCACCTACATTTGTAGGTGCAGAACACCCAGGTGACATGTACCAAGGGTAGCATGCCTTGTCATGAGGTATGCATGCAGGATTATGCTGTTTTCCCCCATTGTTCCTGACACACTGTTCTACACATATGCACTTAAGTAACCATACACATATACAGCCGTATCTTGCTGATGTCATATGTCTGCTCTGCTACAATGGCATCCTGAGCCATTGTATTGCCACCAAATATCCACAGCATAGCCACCACTCAGACTCCTGCAACAAAAACATACAAAGTTCTGTGAGGCACGTGTCAGTCTGCAACACCACCGCCAATCTAATGTCATGCAGCAAAGGTACAAACACTTTGCTGTGTATTCATGACACATACCAGTATACAGCACCTGTCATAGCATAACACAACTGCATTACAAAATGTCACGTAATGTACTATAGTCACCCTGTGCATCAGACACATATTTGCATGTCCCTGAATAGATGGTATAGATGGCAGGGATCTGGCATAGGTATCATCACATGCACAGGGTGTGGTGTGGGGGTGCCAGAGGCCTAAGCTGTGCCAAAATTGACATAATGTGTGGAAGTCAGAAAGGGGTACTGGTCAGCTAGGCCATGGAGAGGTGCTGTATGTTTCTATTGGTGACCTGCATGTGACAGTGATGTATGTGTGTGTGTGCGTACACATTCAAGCTATGTGCTAGCCCTACATGTGGGTATGTTGGACAGCTGTGGACTGTACATGGCAGAATGGACAGTTCACCATCTCTGGCAATGAAAATGGGAACTGGCTCTGCAAGGACTGGCACTGGCACCACCATGCCCAGGGTCAGATGCAGTACTAGTTGATGATGGTGACTGGTGTCTGCTGGGCCCGTGTCTCTCACAGGACTGCACAGAACCATGTGGCCATGGCCTGCCATGTTGTGGTGTGGATGGCACTCTCCCTTCTGTAGTACTGGTGGTACTGCCACTATGGGAGCATGAGTGTGTACAGCCAGATGGACTCTCAGCAGATATTGTTGCTGACATATGGCCATGTGTCTGACACCTACTCCCACCACATGTTCTAGCACAGAAATGTGCAGTCAAGGACTGACAGTGTCTCACTCCACTGTCTGTCCACTACATTAGTGAAACTATGCATGGCATCACCAGTGTTGTGGAGGGAGTCACAGATGTCAGTGATGCGTCAATGATCTTGAGCATCCATCTGATGTTGAGTTTCAAATATGCCTCTACCTCCATGATAGGACTGAAACATGCGTTGAGTGACTTGTGATGTGACACCTGTGACAGGTGGAGGATGGGCAGCAGTCCTCCCTCGATTAACCTGTCAGTCTGACTGTGTGAGACCTCGTCAGCTCTCTGGCTATGGCTAGTGTCTACACTCACTGATACCATTGCTGCCACACTCTCCTGTTCAATGCTGCCACACTTTGACTGTCCAATATATGTGGCCTTAGGGGACTGGGTATATGTGGGCATACTGACTGAGTGTGGGGTAAATGGGAGAAGAAGTGGGATGTCAAACCATGGTACAGATTCAGCCCCCTACAACATTTACCATATCTGTCGCTCGGTGTTGGACCTGCTCATAGCTTCTGTTCTGTAGTCCTACCCAGTTGACTGCTATGATGAGGTCAGCCCACAGTGCTACACATTGCTCACAATTCTGGTGACTCCTGCTCAGCAGAATGTTGTAATGCAGTCTGAGGCCATCCAGGATAACATAATTTTCCACAGCTGAAAATGGCAGGTGCCTCCGTCTATACATCCTTTCTGAAAAACAAGAATAGGGGAACACATCACAGGGCCACATACAGTGCTCTCCATTATGTACAGACCCTGCACATCCAAACTGGCCTGCACTATCTACTGCTACCTCTCATGTCATACCCTGCTGTCTATCAACACAACATGTATGTGGCTATCAGCAACATAGTAGCAATACTGGTGATGTTACTGTGTGCCATGATGGAGTGTGCTGTATGCCTCCACTCCCATCAATGCCATCTACTGTAGTGTGTCCCCTATGGGCAACATCCCAGTACCATGTTAGACAGCCACTGTTCGACAAATAGTTGTGGGTTATTACAAGTATATGTGGACAGTGTAGTAACATCCGTGCACCACAATGCCAGACAGCAATGCAAACATGCTGTACGTTATCTTCCCTGTAGATGTCCTATTTCTTCAGTACACAGATGTTTGAGGAATGTGTATGTGTGCCTTATATATGTCGTCCCTTTGCCAGACACATGTGGATGTCTGGCAAATGGTTGGACAATATTTGACGGTTGTTCTTAGAATGTGGAGAATCTGGCTGTCACACACCAGAACCCTCAGAAAACAGTTATGCTATAGCAATATCTGTTACTGCATTTATACCCTTACTTTATATGACCAATATGTACACTTTATCCCTGAGGATGGGCCTGTGTCCTCCCACTACAAATGGCTATGACCCATTGTCCTGTTGTACAGGGTTGCCAGGTATGCTAGCCATACCTCTCAAGTGATGAGATACAAATGTCGACAAAACAGTGACCTAGCCAGAGTACATCAGGGACAGTCAGGGACACCTGTACAATGTATGAACTATTCCTGTGTGACATTCACAGACTGAGAGGAGCTGAATGACAGTACATCATGTGATATCCTAGCTGTGTCCACCACTACTTACTGTCACTATTGTCTAACACACAATCCAGTAGCATTCATACAGGAGACAACCATTGTAGGAGGGAGTGAGGGGGTCAGAACTGTGATGTAAGTCACAGCAGGCAGAGCTGAAAGACATGCCTGTAGCTGTTGGACAGCAGACTATCACTAACCTGTCATTCCCAGGGATGTACTACAGGGCTACTGTTGTAATCCCTATTCCCCATAACTGCATCTTTCCATGTGCATCCCATTAAATTGGGACTTATATTACATACCTGTCAGAGTGCTGTAATCCTTTTGGTGCAGAAATCATAAAGAAATATGCTTCCAAAATTGCAGTCTGTCTTGGTAAAGCAAGTTACAGACCTGTTTACCATAGGCAGCTGCTTGCCTTTTGTAGTTAATGCTCAATAACAGGTTACTGCCTGTGTACCAATCCATGGCTTAGACTTGCTAATTGCATCCAGAACAACTGGATTGCACTTTCATTAGCCATTGACATGGCACAACAGTGCTATATTTAAGGCCTTCATGTAGGCCTTGGCCCCTTTCCTAGTCTTTGAGATGGACATTACTGAGGTGTGGAGACTACAGCATCGCAGAGGGTAGGTAAAAATATGGTCCACTGTTGGGATTTATGTGGTATATCCAGAGTTTTTCATGCTATGTCTGGCCATTGTCAAAGGACTTTCTAATTATGTGCTAGTTCAGTGTTAAACCATGTGGGTTGATGTCAGTAATGGGGCAGACACATGTGAGTTTCATATGTCATACACAGATCAGAATATGCATGTTGCTGCAGTAGCTGCTGGTCTATCAGCTGTGTATGTTTGTAGGGGCAGACTGTGACACATGTCCCTGTCACTTGACCTTTGCCCCCACCCCTTTATGTATGAGTGTTATGTCGATCCCTTGTTCTAGGGGGTTGTGAGGTATGGTAGGTCTGTAGCAGGTAGCTGAACATACTGCTGCATATGTTCCAGACTGCAGCTGCTGCTTTTTGCCCAAGAGTCACACTGGGGAGTGTGAACACACTGGAGGACAGCAAGCTGTATATGTCAGTGAGGGAGCAGTGTCAGCTCTGTTGTTACAGTAGAACCAAGGTGAGGGTACCCATAACAATCCAGTTGAGGCATGTGCTTAAGGTGCATATTTTATCTAACAGTGCCAGAGAGTGGTAGGTGATGTATAGGTAGCCTATACATATTTGTGCAGTGTGTCCCTACCTACAGGCTTTTGATGTGCTAACATGGATAGCAGTGAATGCAGTAGCAGCAACCTGTTTTGCTTAAGATTGCAGGACTCAGTCATTATTTGTTGTATTCACAAGCATGTCACTGAAGTGCAACACACTGGATTTGAACCCAGGACTGTGGGTGGCAAACTGTACAGCATACTAGGAGTTTAACAGACAGAGCTACTGTGTCAATACTGCAATAGGTGTATTTGCAAGATATATGTGCATGCATACAGTCTATTACACAGGATTTGCATTAGCATGTGTGTTTGGCTGGATATGATGTGTGACACTGAACTGTCTGTCATGATTTACTAAACTCAGTCTGTACCGACTTGAAAAGTATGTCAAGACACAGAAAACGTTGTGTGAAAACCATGCCAAAAGTAGGTGGCAAAGCTATGGACATTATGCAGCAGTCTGTGCAGTTGGCAGGTACACCTGCTATCCCAGACCTCACGTACATCCATCATTATTTATGTGGCTGTGTACTGGTTTGGTGTCTGCATCACAGTCCCAAGTACATTGCCAATTTTCCCATTATATGTACATGCAGTGTGTCATTGGCAATTAGGATATGTTTATGGAAACACCTATAGTACTTCAGAGCTGAGTGGCTTAATGGGCTAATGCACTGACTGTACTGTAGTTGACCAGGGTTTGGGTTTGAGAATTGACAGAGGTAATTATTTTGCAGATGTGCTTAACAGTGTTAGAAACACAGATGATGATTAAGGTACTTTTAAGCAGTTTTAAGTGAGTTTGTGTGGCGCACCATGTCCCTAAACTCCACTTAAACCCCACTAATTTTAAAAAAGAAAAAAAAAAGGGGTGCTAAGAAAGTGGTGAAATTGGGGCAAGCAGGGGTAAAAACATACTGAAAGGCAGGTAGGGATGTGCAGGACAGGTGTAGGAAAGAACCATAGCTCTCCATGTTTTGTACAGCAACAGTTGTGCAGGTTGTAGAGAATTTGGAATCTGAAGCCTTGCGCCCAAGAGAGAGAGAGAGAGAGAGAGAAAGAGAGGGGTGAGGGCAACACAGATGAGTTGATTAATTCATGTAATAATTAAGTATGTCCAGCGAACATGGGTGTAAAATGGAGAGTTATGTATGGGTAATATATATATATTTTTAAGTGAGAGTGGAATGTTGGGGAGGGAATATAGGTACATGTAGGGAGGTAAGTTGGGTAGGAGAGGTTGCATTTGCAGACAGACAAAACAAGCAAGACAGCATACGGGGTGGTGTGTGACACATGAGGAGGGTAAACACCTTGGACAGGGAGGGTGTTGTGGAATCAGGGAGCCATGTGCCCCCAGATGGCAGTAGTGAGACTGAGCTCCCTTCCAATGGGCAGGCAACGCTGCTCCTTCCCTGCCCTGAACATGGCTGTGTTGGTGGCTGGCCGCTGGGGCCACCTTGCCACTCCAGGTTGGTCAGTCTGCCCTCAGTCTGGAGCAGGTGATTCTCATAGCCACAATGCACAATTTTGCACACCATCACATGTAGCTGATCATGTGTGCCAACCCCCCTCCACTCCTGCACCCAGGGGGATGAGCCCCATGTTCCACCCATTGGTGTTATAGAGCCAGTCATGCTGGGACCTGGTGCCATGGCTGGCTAAGGTAGGGTAGGCAGATCTCCAGGAACTAGCCTACCCAGTCGAGCTATGATATTGAGGTATTTCAAAGTGCTTAGGTTAGTAATGAACATAACATTTAGCTAGTTATAACAGCATGCCAGAATGTTGTAAATAACCGAGTAACATAACATTACATAGTATATGAAGCACAACAATAAGTGAGATAACAGTCAGTATAGTAACAGCGTGCCAGTAACAGTTACAGCATAAGGCCAACAACATAGGTAATTCAACAAGGTATGTTAGTATGCAACCATTGTAATACATAACAATAATAAAACACAAGGCCCAACATAACATTTTGAGAACAACATTTGTTAATGGTAAACCATAACCAATGTATAACAATAATAAATTATGATGCAGATAAGGGGTGCGGGGAGAGATAAATAGAGTCTATTAATGCCAGTAAAGGCTATATTGTTTGCAACAGTGCTCTTATATACTCTACAGGTCTGCCCTTCTTTTATGTATACAAGTGCCCTATAGCTTCTATATCACATACATACCTCTGAAGCTATCCACATGGGACAGTATGGGCCAAGCTATAACACCTACAGGTACACAGCTACAGAGGACTATTACATGTCATGGGGACATATATGACTACCAAGGTGTACTGTGGACTGATGTGTGACTGTGCTATTGACATAAATCATGTAGATGATAGATCTGTGACAGAGGGATTATGCAACAGTGATCATAGTCCATGACAGCATGAGACTTGAGAGATATGTATCGTGCACAATACAGAGAGTTTACGACTATCATACCATCCTTGGCAGTCATGGGGTTAGACTATCAGCAGATATTCACAGACACACCAGGCATACAGCCATACCAAGATTACACATTTTATTTATTTTATTAACTTTTATTAGTATTGTACTTGTTCCCTTTATATTTTGAAGTCTTATCACATTGCTGAGAAATGCTGTTAACACTCTGTTACAAGGGCTACTGCAGCCATTTATTTACCTGTAATTCCTGTGGGGAGAACATCTGTTAACAATACATAACTGATTCAATAATATTTAGTAGTACTTGTCACTGGATTCAAAGCCTGGTCTGTGTGTGACAAAATGTACATCAGACCTAGCAATTATCAAACTGAGTGACTGAGCCACTGCTGCATATTGACTGACTGATATTTGCCTAAAGCTTACCTGGTAACAAAATATGACCCGGTAATCGAAGTAGAGTGTTATACAAGACTGCAGTGACACTTGAACACACGTGCATGAGATTCGTGCATGACAAAGATAATAGGTGAACTGTGCATTAATACATAGAATGCAGGTATAGACAATATACCCCTAGTGGGTGAAAATATCTGTGATGTGTACAAACCATATCAGACTGCTGGATTGGCTACCTGACCAATATACAGTTGCAGATGGTATATTTGCATTCTACAGCTACTACAATTTCATACTTGCCTGTAGCAGTGTACCTCAGAGCATGAATGCATATAGTTGAAATGCAATGGTTAATACAAGACAATCCTGATATAAACTATATACCTTGGATGTTCCTATTATTGCTTCAGATCTTAGTGCAGAACAAATATCATAATGCATTATATCTTGTAGTACAGCTCCACATCTGCAGTTTAGGAGAACACTTTTTATTATCTAACCTTCAGTCACTTAGTGGTATTCTTTGTGTTTTTAGTTCACAACAGATGTAATACTCGATTTCATGAACAGCCCAAAATACACACATATTGCACAACACAGTTCTACTAGAGGTGACTTCATGCAGTGATTGGTATATTTTTCCAGTCTTTATTGTAGAACAGTTTACATCATCCAGGTGTTACAATACAGCTGTAATTTAACAATTAATGAAATAGAAATTTTATTTTCTTAACATTGTCAGGTTTCATGCTTTTATCTTTATTGAACTCTACCTAGCATTACTCACTTATTTCACTCTGGGTCTGTGACCACATTCATTGCAATACAATCAAATCTGTATATACCTAATGACAGTTAATACATTACTCTTTCTTCCTTATATGACTATAGTTTGCAAGATACATCTGTACTCACCACACTCACAGTGCAACCTGTCCAGGCACCCTGCATGGTCTTCTAGGTTGCAAGCTCTCTCCTCTGCAGATGTAGGGAGAGAAGCACACCATTATGTGTACCTGTATATCACACATTCAGATTAGGTATTGGTAAAACACTGCAAACAGTACTTAGAAACATGGGGGGGGGCTTCCCATCTTGAGCATCCTGGACCTAGGTGTCCAGAAGTCCTCTCTTCCATTGCTTCAAATTGCCATAATGATGATGGACCTGCTCACCTGTACGGGGGATACCTGTAGCACTGGTGAGATAGCATACCAGCTGGTCCCAGGCTTCTTACTTTTACTCTGATTCCTGGTACTGGCCCTGCAGCATCTGGATGTCATGGTACTTTAGAATGAGTCCAACAATGGCCCTGGACTCCAGAATGCCCTACCACTGTGCCCAGAAGTGCACACCCTGTCCAACCTTCCAGGTTCACAATCCAACTGGTTCTGCTTCATTCCCACCTGTTACACTTAAATAAGCCTGTTTTCCTGCCCTTTACAGCCATTGGGCAATTTTTAAAAATGTGGCACATTGCTTAGCACCGTGCAAACCTGCTGAGCTCAGCTGAACAGTGCTTAAAGTGATACTGCTAAGCAGTGCTTAGTGGTGCGCAAACCAGCTTAGCTGAGCTGAGCACTGCTTAAGCTGGTATTACTTAGCAGTGCTTCACACTGCTCTTAGCAATGCACAAACCAGCTAAGCAGTGCTAAAACATTCCTTGTTTAAGCACTGCTTGGCTGTGCTTAGCAGAACTTAGCTGAGTGCAGCAAAGCAGGATTTAAAATACATCTTATACTGTGTATTTGCAACATAAATGGTTAATAACATGTCTTTGCATACATACATTATTCAATCAAGGGTTTAAACATACTTCTTATAATATGTATTTGCAACATAAATGCTTAATAACCCATCTGTGTTTTCATACAAAATTCAATCAAAGATTTAATAGTACTTCTCATAAATGTTGATTTGCAAAATAAATTTAATAACCTGTCAGTGTAATCAAACAAAATGTAATTGGGATTTAAAATAATTCTCATAATATGCATTTACAAAATAACCTGTCTGTGTATTTGAACCCTGCGCCTACGGCTGTCACTCAAACCATTTGGCTATCTAGCCATATGGAATGCTGCTATAGTTTTACATATACCTGTCATCTATGTTTAAGCACCACTGAGCACCACGGCACACCACTCAATCACGCTCAGCTATGCTTAAACTTGACCTTTCCTTCTTAATTAAATGTATCCGATGTCTATTTTTAGATGTCTAGTATATGTCCAGTGCTGCGTGCCATGCCGCACAAACACATACAAAAAATTAAATAAATAAGATTGACATAATAACACTTTATTACACTTGCATACATTGCTATCTGGCACTTTGACAGTGCAGAAGATGTGTTACTCATCCCCAGACACAGTAACACACTCCCTACACTGATTCAATAACTGTGTTATGGGTCTATATTAGAAGCACGAAACGGCTTCTGAGCGAATATGTAATGAGCGACACATATTCATCTAACTGCATTTAATGGATTCAATGAATATGTCACAGGGCAAGGAGGTAGTTTGCCAACTACACTGTGTTGCCCTTTCCTTCACTGTAGTGCAGTCTCGAAGTTGGTATATTTAGTTAAGGGGGTGTGGGGAGCACAGCCTCCCACATTGAGGGGGGGGTGGGGGCAAAGCCCCCCACCTGATAAGGGTTTTTACATTTTTTTTGTGAATGGCGGCGTGAATTTTTTCACTACAAAAAAATTCAAGGATGTGACCCTTCACTCTTTAGGGGTTTTGCGTTTTATGTGTCAACTTTTATGTATATGCGTTCATGCTTCTGACATAGACCCCTGTGTTACACATATCTTCCTCAGTAATGCGCCTTCATTAATATGCATGGTCCACCACTGAGGGAGTACCATCTACACAGACATGGTACCTTCTGTGTATGCCTACACAGATTTTTATTAAATCCCCAGGTATGTTTTGATATTGGTAAAGGAATTTAACACATTGGTAATAATGGAAATATTCTAGTGTTTTAGTATAGGCCTGATTTTAATATAGGACTGATTTAATTCATTCATTTATTGGCTTGGATGTTTAGTTTTACAAATTGAAAGGAGTAGTATTTTAACAGTTGACAAAAAATATATTGCATTTTTATTTAATTTGCATTTTAAGATCAGGCTAGGTTATGGGAATTTAAGGCTTTAACTGTAACTTTAACAGTTGATTTATTCTTCTATTTGATTGGTTGGAGTTGGGAAAGGATTTATATAAAAAGATTGTTGCTGCAACTATGTTTTCTACATCTGATAAAGTCTCTGATGAAAACGCTGTGAATTGTTAAGCATTAATGTTTTACTTTTTCTGGTTAATAAAGGATACCTCCTGGAGTTGGCTTGACGTGGCTTGGTGTTTTTTCTGTGGTTATAAGTACATTTATACACTGAGTTCTCCTTTATTTGATTTGTTTTTTTCTGTTTTTAACTTGGAAAAATGTTGGTTTACATTTCCTGTGAGGTATGGCATCTGGAGGCAGAGATTGTGTGGAGCTGAAGGCAATTCTTAGTCAGCTTGCGCAGTTCATGGAGCTTCTCACTCCTATTTTCCATGCAGCCATTTCCAGAGGCTCTCTGACTCTACTTCCTGGTAACCAGGAGATTTTGCTTTCTACCTCAAGTGGCAGGCCAGAATAAGCATCATGTGAACTGTGAAGAAAAACAATGGTGGTTATGAAGCCTGTGCTTATGGATACTGTGACATATGAGGCAAAAATGATGGTGATATTGGATGATTCTAATAAGTATCTTAAAGTTTCAAAATATGAAATTAACATAGCATGCCAGCGTATTGAATTGGTACTGAAAGATTTATAGCTTAAAGGACTTATTGACGTAGATACATACGCTTTTTTTGCACAATAATAAGCCTCATATTCCTTCTATTTTTGGTTTACCAAAAATCCATAAGAATATAAGTGACCCACTTTTGAGACCTATAGTAGCTGCTGAATGTTTAGTTACTGCCCCATTAGCCAGATATTTGGATATAAAGTTGAAAAAATTCTGGCGAGTGATGGTAGTGTTTTAAGGGATTCTTGGGATTTTTTTTTAGAAGTCTGAAACTAGAGTTATATAGGGAGTGTTTAATTTTTGTTACAATTGATATTGTTGATTTATTTCTATGTGTATCCCACAGTTTTGGGCTAACCTGGTTTGAAGAAGCTATCAACAAATTTGAGGATTTAGCTTTTAATGGTTTTCGTGTTTGCTTAGAATTGATGGATATTGTGTTGAGGAGCAATTTTATATTTTTTGAGGGAGAATTCTTCCAACAGGTTAGTGGTGTAGCCATGGAGATCAGATGTGCCCCCATTTATGCGAATATTATTTTAATGATGTGGGAACACAAGTTCATTTTGAATTTCCAATTCAAGGATTGCTAAATGTTATATAAGTGTTTCTTGAACAATTTAGTCATATCATGGATAGACACAAGTTAAATTCCTGGAATTTTTGGAATATATTTTTACTATGACTCATTTTTAAAAATTTACTTACAGTATTGATACTGAAAAATTGGATTGTCTGGATGTGACTATTTATAAGTATAATGGTAACTTTAAATCTAAAGTATTCAGAAAAAAGACTTATTCATATTCATTCCTTCACCATACCAGCTCTCACCCCTATAGACTAAAGAAGTGTATAATAAAAGGACAATTTGTAAGAATTAGTAAGATGGTCTCTGATGAAGGGGATTTTGAACATGAGTGTGGAATTTTGAGGGGCATGTTTATTGACAGGGGTTATCCAACTAGCCTGATTTATTAAGTATATGGGGAGGTGAGCTGAAGGATGGAATAATAGGTTTGCCTGATTTTAGGAATTGACACTAATATGAATGTTCATAGTTCTGAATATATTTTCTCTGTGGGTCAACATGGAAGTGACAGTTACGAGCATGCATTTGTCACAAATTTTTAAGGGGGACACCTATGTAATTAAGAACATTATCAGGCAGGAATGGCAAATGTTTTCTAGGTTATCAGACCTGAATGGTATTTTTAATGTACCTTTTAGGTGTATTTTTAGAAGTTATCTCAACATTGAAGATTTAATGGAATGAAATCACAAGGTTGTCTCTAATCGGAATAAACCGGGCACATACAAGAGTGATAAGTACTCGCAATGTATTTATATAGCTCATAGGGACAGTGTTTTGGTTGAGACCAGGGATAAACATATTATTAAGCAAACAAAATGACAAACCAGATAACTAAACAAGTGAGCTGTAGGAAGCGCAAACATAAGGCTACAAATTTAAAATGATTTAATAAGGTAAGCAAACGCTTTCGGAGAACTCAGTGGTACTCCTTCTTCAGACAAAAATACTAAACATTTTCAAAGGACAAAGCGCGATTATATACAATCAATTAAACTAATTAAGTAAATTCAAACTAACAAATCATAACCCCCTTTCAAGGGGTGTGTTCAGTTACTAGCACCAACAATCAATTAACAGACTTTCATCCTAAAAAGTGTGTAGGTATAACAATCTTAAAAGTCAATACACCTTAATTAAAACCTAACACAAAAATAAAATTGGTCTTTGCTCATTGAAGACCCCCATTTACATAACAAGTTCGGTGATGGCCCAAAAGTAACTTTTAGGAGAGGGCAAAATTTGAAATCACTGTTAGAGGTTAGAACTAATTTTAAGAGAGCTCACAAAATGGGCATGGCTAAATGTGGGTCATGCAAGCAGTGCAAACATGTATGTACTGACGCCACTGTTAAGTTGAGAAACCAGGTTTACAAAATTAAGGGTAAATTTAATTGTGAGACCAGGGGCATTGTTTATGCTGCCATCTGTCAAAGATGCAATGCATTTTATATCGGTAAAACTGAAAGGAAAATTAAGCAGCGCATCTATGAGCATATATATGCCATAGGTAGAGGCAACCACAACAACGCTCTTGCTAGACACATTAGTTACTTTTCTGAATACTCCTTCAAGTTCACTGTTTTGAAGACAGTAGACTGTGATGTTCGAGGTGGTCCTTGGCAAAATCTTTTGGATACCTGTGAACTTTTTTGGCAGATTCGTACAGCTGCTTACATGCACCCAGGTTTAAATGACCATGTGTCTATTAGTTGTATTTTAAAGAATTTATCTTTGAAAAGATAATGTGGGTTGGTTGTTTATTTTTATGTTTTTTTTAGATTATATGTCTAATTTAAAGTTTATTGTGTATATTCAACATTATGATTATATTTTCCGTTTTTTCTCTTTTTATTTATTATTTTTGTGTTAGGTTTTAATTAAGGTGTATTGACTTTTAAGATTGTTATACCTACACACATTTTAGGATGACAGTCTGTTAATTGATTGTTGGTGCTAGTAACTGAACACACCCCTTGAAAGGGGTTTATGATTTGTTAGTTTGAATTTACGTAATTAGTTTAATTGATTGTATATAATCGGGCTTTGTCCATTGAAAATGTTTAGCTTGAGGGCGTGGCTAGGATGCTGAACTGATAGCTGCACTTCATTTCAGCTCTCTTACCTCAATACAATTCCTGACAGGAATTTTACAAAATAATATTTAATTTGAAGAAATTTTTATTACTAACTTATTTCTAATAACTCTGAGCATCTATAAGAAAAATTTTATTGTCAGAACTTGAATAATTCCTGTCAAATTAATTACTGAAAAATTAGCACCAATATCAGCTTTACAGCGTGAGTCATCTAAGGAATACAGCACAAGACTCTTCTCTCAAAAAAGACCTGCAGTCTCTCATTACAAATATACAGGAACTTACAATAAAAATCGACAAGATGGACAATAAAATAGATACTTTTTAAAGAAAAGTGCTCACAACAACTGGAACAGCTTCAAGAAATGTTTACACAGCAGAAAGGACAGATATCACTTATTGAACAGTCATTAAGTGACATTGACACTAGAGTCCAAATAGAAGAACAACAAACTGAATTCTTACTTCAACAGAATACATATTTACTAGAAAAGCTTGATGATATGGAAAATCGAACAAGAAGAAATAATATTAGAATATATGGTCTACCAGAAAAATCTGAAGGGGACAATATGATAAACTTTCTTACCACCTGGATACCAGATGTAACAAAAATACCTGAAGCTCTTTCATATGGTATAGAACGGGCGCATAGATCACTAGCAGCTTCTGGAAATGCTTCTTCTCCGGGTAAGGACAAGCCGAGATCTATAATTGTGAGACTTTTTTCTACACAAGATAAAGATCTTATATTAAGAAATGCTTGGGCAAATTCTCCCATCAAATACAATGATTCATTAATAAGATTTGACAATGATTATTCTACAAAGGTGGTTTCAAAAAGAAAAGAATTTCTACCAATAAAAAAACCTTGAAGAAAAAGCAACTGAAAGTCCATCTTTTATTCCCAACAAGACTGAAATTTTTCTACCAAATGGAATAAAAATCTTTGAAACAGTATATTCATCAATAAAATACCTTACCAACAACAACATCCTAACACATGAAGAATCTATGGACTGGACAATAAGTACACCGAAGAGAAATGCTGAAGTAAATAATTGGAAAACTGTTGAGCAAAAGAAAAAAAAAACTAAAGGACAAATAATCTTACATATGTTATATTCTGTAAAAATCTAAATAATAATACTAACAGCAAAAGAAAAGTTCTTACTGTCTTCAAGTTACTCCAAAACAGGTACTGTTTTCAATTATATTTTAAATGTC
>NC_056750.1:54911185-54927682 GCF_019279795.1 Protopterus annectens | reverse complement strand
TATTGGACTCAGCAATACCTGACAGGGCAACATCATCTCCTTCAAGGTAGGGTAAACATGTGTGGTGGACAGCAGCAACACACAAATACCATAATAGTTGGAATAATTGCTGAACAGGGCCAATAAGGAGCAGGTGCCTAATTGGAAGCGATGTCTCCTTGGTCTGAGAAAGCAAATAAAGTCAGAGGTGAATTACCCTAAGGCTATCTTTGAGTGCAAATTGGACACATCCACAAAGCCAATCATTATGTCTGCAGTCCCAGAGGCAACACCCAAATCTGCTCTGTAGTGATGGTTAATAACACCACATACACATATGGCATAGATATAGCCAACCTGCTGCAGACAGGTGAAGTGTAAGCATCACCCCGTGTCCCCCAATCAGGACACATGGGCATGCACAGCACCTGCCACCCCTCCCTTCATCATCAGGAAGCAGGTCCGTGATGCCCTCTCAAAGGCAACACACAGAAGTTTCCATAGGCCTGATACCATCCCGGGCTACATCCTACATGAACTCAGGCATGAGCTTTCAGCTCCATTACACATTGTAGTTAACCAAAGCCTGAGCACCAGTGTCATCCCAACTGCACAGAGGATGGCCACTATCATCTCTATAAACAAAGGCGGAGCAATCCACTAACCCAGCCAGTCATATGTACAATAGCCTAACTAGCCTGATCTGCAAGGGCATGGAAGGTAATATCAAAGACCTTATGAACAGGGACATCAGCAACCTCAAAATGCTGAGCCCACACAGTGTGGTAATGTCAAAGGGAGATCAGGCCTGTTAAACCTGGTCGACTTCTCTGAAGTGGTCAACAAACACAAGGACAAGGGGAAGATTGTTAGCAATGCCTACCTTCACCTTGCCCAATTCTTTCACAATAATCCCCAGGTGGCCATGATACATAAGCCTACACAGCTAGGCATCAACCTGTATGTTACCAGATGGGTAGCTAACTGGCTCAATGATAGTACCCACTCAGTCAAAGTAGTGGAAGGCACCTCTAGTAGTAGACTCTTACAGAGTAGTGTACCCCAAGGATTGGTCTTGAGGCCTCTAGTGTTTGAGATATACATTTCTGAGGTACAAGACAAAAGCAGTGGTCTGTGGCTGACCAGGTTTACCGATACTTGCAAGCTGGCCACTGTCTTACATTCCCTTACTCATGAGCATCCTCCAAAAGGCCCTTGCCCAAATTAATGACTGGTGCAAGAAGCATTGCCTCAAATGGGATGCCAGGAGATGCATAATTTTCCCTGTTGTGGTAGATGTCATCCACACTAATTATGAAAGTAATAATGTACTGAGCATACAATCAGGTGTGAAGTGACTTGTGCACAAAGGTTGGTAGCAACCTGATAGTTTCCCACCTTGTGGGCACTATTGTATGGAAGGCTGTCTACATGGCCCACCTCACAATTACTGGTATGTCATCCAGGAACCAGGAGGCCACAACATCCCTGTACTCCACCCTTATCAGACACATTACCGAGTACAATGACTCCTTTGGCATGTACCTTGCCAAGCAAATGCAGCAGTTGCAGAGACCACAGAGGTTCCTGACCAGGCAAATCCAGGGTCTGCAACACCTATCCTATACAAATAGGATGAAAGCCCTGTCCCTGTACTCAGCCTCATACAGACTGATCATAGGCGACCTGTGTCTGGCATACAATGCCATTTCCAAACCAGCCTTGATGGTGTTTCTGCATATCTGTAAGACAAACCCCATTCATGCAACATGCATGCCAGCCCTCACCTGGTCTGTGACATGTATAGTACTTGATGCCAGGATAGTGTAGTGTCCCACACAATACACTGTCTGTAAAATACACTCCCTCCCCATGTCTAGCAGAGTACGTGTATAGCCCTCTTGAAGAAGAAGCTGGACAACTGCATGCGAAATGGAAAAGACACCCCTGGTATACCGCAGGTCTCCCAGCTGAACAGAGAATAGGGGAAACAGATGCTGGCTTTGAAGGGAAATGGGAGAAAGTCTGGGCTAGGCTTATGAGAGCATCAGGGCCAATAGCCTGGTATCATCTTATGAGACTATGCACCTAGTACTTTACATTTTTCCTGTATGTATTGCAGACTGTCCTGCAATGTTGTCTGATATGAATCCCTGTGAGTCTGAACTGTGTAGGTACTGCAGTGATAGTGTGTTCTCTTGTTCTTTTATCAGTTATCATCACATTCCATTACACCTTGTCATTGTGTCTGGTCTGTATAGCATTAAGTCAGCTCTTACAGTACTTGCATATTCACTTGGTGACACTGTATAGCTCACTCCAATAGCCTTGGTTATGGTCACAATTACCATTCTTCTAATAGTCACATCACACAGTAGGATCTGTCACCCTTTGTTGTGGGCCTTACAGTAGCTGTGAAAGACATGGATTGTGGCAGGCAAAACTACTGTAAGGTCTGGCCTGAAGGGCCCATAGGTGTCAAAGCTGTGCCAGACTTTACCAGGAGTGTGTGTGTGCACGAGTGTGTGTGTGTGCACGTGTGCGCACGCGCGCATGTGTGTGTGTGTGTGTGTGTGTGTGTGTGTGTGTGTGTGTGTGTGTGTGTGTGTGTGTGTGTGTGTGTGTGTGTTTATCAGCAGATATAATATTGCAGGGTTTTAATTTACTAATGTTGTCTTCCCCTTGCAGGTGAACATGGGGATTGGTGTCACCTCCCATTCACAACCTGATGTCAGTGTCTTAGCAGACTCCCATGATGATGGTGGTCATAGTGAGGCACAGGTAGGGTTGTTGGGGCCTGAATCTGTGCCATTGGTTGGTATCCCACTTTCACCCACAATGTCCCCACACACAGTCAGTATGCCCACACATACCCAGTCCCCAGCAGCCACAGATAATGGACAGTTGGAGGGTGGTGGCATGAGACAGGCTAGTGTGGTGACTATGGCAACTGTGAGTCTAGACACCAGCCATAGCCAGAGAGCAGGTAAGATCACACATAGGAAGATGGGCAGGGGTGCTTGATGGGGGACTGCTGCCCATCAAGCCCTTGTCACAAGTGCCACAGAACATGTCATCATATGCATGTTATGGTTCATCATGGAGGCATAGGTGCGCACTGACCACAACACCAGGCAGATGCTCAGGGTCATGAATGCAGCACTTCCTGGCATGCCTGATGACCTTCGCAGCATTTGTGATGCCATACTTCATTTTGCTGATGTCATGAAGAGACAGTGGTGTGAGTCATTATCACTGCTCGACCATGCAATGTCTGTGCTTAAGCATGTGGTGGGAGTAGGACATTGGCCAGGTGGATGTAGGTCAGCAACATGATCATCTGAGAGTCCATATGGCCATGCACATTCACAGTCCTGTAGTGGCAGTACCACCAGCACTACCAAAGGGAGGGTGCTGTCCACATCACACCGGAGCAGGCAATAGACACATGGTCCTAGCCAGTCCCATCAGGGAAGTGGATCCAACAGACAGCAGTCACCATTGGGGAGTAGTACTGCATCTGTCCTTGGGCCTGGTGTTGCCAGTGAGAATCATGGCAGAACCAGTTCCCGCATCCCTGCCGGGAGGCAGTGAACTGTACATCCTTCCATGTATGGTCCAAAGCTCTCCAAGATAGCCCTGTGTTAGGCATCCACATTGCTTGATGGTGTGCAGACAAACACTCACACATCCCTATCACAGGCCGGTCATCATCAGACACACACAGCTCCTCTGCATGGCCCAATTGAACATCACCCCTCAAGACACACACACACACACACACACACACACACACACACACACACACACACACACACACACACACACACACACACACACACACACACACACACACACACACACACACACACACACACACACACACACATGATGTCAGCCATATGGCCAAGCCTAGGCCTCTGACAATCCCACACCACACCCTGTGCATGTGATGATACTTGTGCCATAACCCTGTTATCCATACCATTGATGCAGGGACATGCTCATATGGGTCAGATATACAGGTTGACTATAGAACAGTGTAGCAACGTCATGCTGTGTAAGGTGCTGTCTGCTGGCAGTAGTTAGGGGTACACATCGAGGTGTATGTACCTTGTTAGCCAATATGCAGTATTGCTGTCAGTACTGCTGACTGTAGTGCCACGTACTGTATTCTCTTTGTGTTCCAGGTGTCTGTGTGTCTGCAGGCTGTGAGCCTGCTGACAGTAGCAATGATGAGTAAGAGGAGTGGAAACACAGTGACCTTTTCATAGCCAAGGTACCGCTGTACATGTACATGTTCACCAGGCGTGTTTACATGACACAGTGTGTGAGGGGCAATTGTGGCAGACAGTCTGACCTTGCATACATACCCTTGACACAGCCAGCTAGTCTTCGTACATGACACCTAGGTGTTCTGTATGACCACAGGCTCACACATACAGAGGAGGTTAGTTGAGTACTGGCACTAGGTCCCTCACAAGCTTAGCCATTACATTAAATGCAACAAATTCAGCTATCAGCACCTGTTGCCTCTGCCATTTCTGCCTCATTCACTCACCCATGATGCAGTTGATGAGGGTAAGCCTGGTACTGTGTATGACATGTTTTGGGTATGTATTCCTGGCACAGGTCAGCCTGTGTTAGTCTAACCTAACAATCGTCAGCATGTGTGTCTGCTATCTCATATGCATGTCTGGCCTCTTGTGCTGGTAGTGCACACAGAGTCATAGTCCTGTACATTGGACAGCTGAGCACAGCCACTACCTGCACAGTCTTACGAATGATAGCACTAGATACATAACACAAATAGCACAGACGTAATGTAGTGTGGCAGTGTCTATCACTATTATTCAAGTGGGTGACATTTGCAGGGGCTATTAGGATTGCCAGTGGTGGGTTCAGAGGCCCTTAACATGCTAGACCCATCTGCCACACACACACACACACACACACACACACACACACACACACACACACACACACACACACACACACACAGACACACACACGCACTTACATTTGCCAGGACTGAGATTAGAACCCCTACCTATCTAGTTATTTGTTCTATAGTGTTACACAGTTATCACATGCGCTACAGAGCTTATAGGACTGACAGGTGTCCAATGGTACTTCTAAGGTTAATGACAGCAGCAGATCTTGTGAAGTAGGGCAATGGGAAGTGTACCAAGTGAAACAGCCTCTAAATACTTAAGCCTACAGACACACACACACACACACACACACACACACACACACACACACACACACACACACACACACACACACACACGCAGGTGATGTGATATTATAGCCCCCACCTCAGTACTATTACACAATGGCATTCACCCTTATGCTGGCACGTGCGACTGGTTATGACTGGTATGCCACTGTCCGCAGCAGGACATCACTCTATGCCATTCAGGGTATCCCTGTGTGTGACTCACTCTTTGTGTCCCCCTGTGTCTCTGTCTCTGTCACTGTCTGTCTCTCTCTTCCCCACGTCTATGTGTGTGTATGCTTGAGATATTGTTATATGTTGTCCATATATATGTCTGTGTATCACACGCAACAGATGCAGATATATCGCATATGGGCCACCTACAGCTAGCTGAGGGCAATCCTGTCTGATGGGTGTGTGTAGGGACAGTTAAGGTGTACATAGCTGTCTGTATGCAAAGACATATATGCACAATACAGTTATATAGCCCTATGTGGGTTTTAAAATGGCCTGTGTTTTTCTAAGTGTAGCAGCATGCCCAGTATGACCTTTTATAGTGAGAGTGGGACTATATTCTAGAAATATTTGTACTCCAGTCCGGGGTTTTGTGTGCTACAGCTATACCTCTCAAAAGTAAACAGGAATTTACTAGAGGTACAAGATTTGTTTTAGCAGATATTTTCTGACATATCTGAATTCTGACACTGCAATGTATTGTGTCATTACCTAGTGACAGACATCCTCAGATAATCACAGTGCTTTACCAGTAGAATATAAGATGTATTATGCACAGACCAATATTATGAGCCCAAATGTAGACATTCTTGCCCACAATGGTCAGTTGAGAGGTGTGACTACAGCCAGTTGACTGATGAAGCTGTGTAAACAGTCCACCACCTTGGTGATATACTGGCTGGGGATTTCCTGGTTGTGTGTTATTCTTCTTACCTGAAAAGTCATATCCTGGTATGGCCATACCTCTCAAATTTACAGTTTTTGCCAGATTGTCCAGGTGTTTCTCTAGAAGTCTCATCCAGTCTACATAAACTTGTGTTTTTATGGCAAGCTAGTTGCATATAATTGAAGACTGACATTACAAAATAATGACAGACATTAGTGTTTCAGACTTCATAACCTTTAGACAATTCCTGCTAATGCAAAACCTATTACTCTACCACCTTTCTCAGAATGTCAGGGCAATATTTACAACATGTGCCTATCATTGGGCCTTTGTCCCACTTTTATTTCTGACCTTGTGCAGATGTCTTGCTGTCAGAGGTTGAGAGGTATGAGTGTGGGTGCAGAATGCATTCTACTGTGCAGAAATGTCCATTATATGTGTAGCATATTCCACATAGCACTATGACTTTCTGATATGTCAGTAGTAGAGCAGTACAGAGTAATGTGGTGAACCACTGACAGACAGTTGTGTATAGGCTGATAGGTTGCTATGATGTTACTAGGGTACTGGCTGTGAAGCCATTATAATCCATGCAGATGAGAGTGTAGCCCATGTTATGACATGTCAGCATACACAGCCCCTGTCCAGCAGGGACACAGGTGGAATCACAGGACTGTATTTTGTGTTTCCCATGCATTTATACAGGGAGCACATCACTAGGGGTATTGAGACACTTGGCTTGCTGTTGACAGGGAGTGTATTCCACAGATGGGTGAGTGTGTGGGACACATATCTGTCACACCAACAAGCCGTACTGATATCACAGCCCAGGCTGATGCTGCACCTACAGGTTGATGGAGTGGGCCTTGACATATAGATATGCAACAGTCCCGTCACGGAAGGGTCTGGATTGCTTTGTATTCCAGATAGAGGTCACCTCAGCAGACTCTGTATGGAACAGGGTAGAGGAACAGTGCTGTTAGCCTATCTGTGTAGGTTAGGTGTTTGGGGTTTGGGGTAAGGTCTTAGTGTTTGCAAGACCCTGGTGGGTGGAGTCCACACAGTCTGTGGTGTGTAGGTTTGTGGAATTCTCACGTGTTTTTGCCTCTGAGGTGTCCTTTGTTTGGGTTTTTGTTTTGTTGTGGACCTCCACTTACGTGTGTGTGTGTGTGTGTGTGTGTGTGTGTGTGTGTGTGTGTGTGTGTGTGTGTGTGTGTGTGTGTGTGTGTGTGTGTGTGTGTTGTGCATTTGCAGGTGATGTTTACTGACTCCATACACTGCATGGCACCTGTGTTACTGCACAATTGGTTCTGGTGTGCACATTCTCCATTTGTCTGGCCAGTGGTTCCCTTTCCCCTGATATGTGTCTCTTTGTCCTTTTATAGTCCAGTCACAGGCTTTGGCTACAGTGGCTGCTGTTATGTATTTGCAATTCTGATTTGAGCGGGGTAAATGCATTAACATCACACACAAGGTTGAGGACTTCACACCTCTGAATGTACATATTTAGCAGGTTGTCCATCATTGCACCACTACATTTGCTGAGGTCCTAGATGGTTTGTGTTACTATATGTTATGAGGCTACATGTGGACCTAGCTATCATACCATCACAGACTGACATCTGGACAGGCCCGTATATGACATTCAGACAAAGGCCCACACATGGGGACAGAGTGTTAATAATGTTCTGCCAAACACAGACAGTTGGGAGACCGGTTTGGTAATTGCTTGCTTTCTCTTATGGGTATGACATTTGCTTCCCCACTGTCTGCAATTGCTGTTTTGACAAGACCCTTTCTTATTTCGCAAGTAGATGGCAGGCAAATGCAATGTTAGGACAAACAGAACAGATATACAAGACATACTTGTGCTCCTTCTGTGACAACCTGTCATTCCAGGGATATGGATGTTAGCTAATGACATGTTGTCAGTGCTGACACAGTGTTGGCAGCCTTTTATAACCTGGCAGTACACTGACCTGCAGGTACCTGCTGTCCTACTAGACATCATACCTCCCAACATTTTAGAGCCAGACATCTGGACAAAGCCATGAGTAATTTGGGTACAAAGGCCTACATATAGGGACCATTGTTAACTATTGGCCTTACAAACATAGAAAGGTGATACAATAACAGGTTTTGCATTAGAATGCATTTTCCTGAAATGTTTGAAGTCTGAAACTACAATCTGTCATTATTTTCTGACTTTAGTCTTTTGTGATTTGCCAGGAAACCACAATTTTCTGATACAGAGACATATTTGATGCAAACTTCTGGACATTCTGCAAAAAGTCTGTACAGTTGAGGAGTATGCTAGGCACTGTGTAGGTTACTCTGAGCTGCGTACTGTCCATATGTGTGGCCCCTGTCCCTGACCTGTCCAGCTTTCCTTCAGTAACAGCTATTGATGTCTGGACAGTGTGTACAACTCCTACTGTAGCTGTATTTCTCATGCAGAATAGTTGGCATATTGTGGACATGCAACAAGTTATGATGTTGATTGGGACAGCCCTGGGAATGTGTGCTCTGCTGCACATACCCTAAGAACATACTGTTACTGCATTTCTATGGGAACATGGGTGTGGGGGGGCACAACTGTCAGCTGTCCACATTTGCTCAGGCTATGCTGATGTTCTCTTTACAGTTTGGTTACATTTAGCATAGTACTGTGCCTGTCTTGGAAACTACAGGCATATCACTAAAGACCAGAGGTTAGATTGTAATGGCAGACATTTGGGTTTCAGACCTCTCACCCTTCAGAGCCTTACTGCAGCTGCAAGACCTGCTATGATATTACTGCATAGGTCTGTACTGGCATATTTCAACATTGTCCCCATTTGTGGGCCTTTGTCAGACAATTCTCTATGGTTTTCTATGGCTGACTTGCTGGGTGAGGCTGAGGGGTGAGTATGGGACCCCCACATTGACAGCCATGCATGTGACCTATGACCCCCCAAGTTTGTTAGCCTCCCATATATACTGTAGTGAGATTTGTCACCTATGAGAGTACTGCATTCTCTGGGGAAGCCAGTATTAGGCAGACATTTCCTGTTGTCCCACATAGCTGTCAGTTGTCTGCTGCTATCCCAGTAGCCCACCCCATTCCCTTGCATGCATGCAGTGATACCATAGCTATGCTAACACAATGTATTACTCCATTCATTTATTGTTAAGAAGACTGACTTACCTTGTGCCTGCAGCAGTTGTGAGGATGGTTCTTGAGGGCTGCCTCTGTCAGATGTACTCAATACACAGCCTATACATGGTAAGATACAGGTAGTGGGATGTGTGTGGCATCTATTTTACTGTGTGTGCGAGTCAGAGAGAGGTGTCAGTCCCTGGGTCCCTACAGTGTCAGTGTGTATGCTATGTGTTGCCTCTTTGCCAAGGCCTGGGCATACTGGGCTTGCCTCCATCTGCCTACAGGAGTGGCCTCAGGGGGTTCCTCCTCCGAGTCCTCCTGTGCCTGCGGGGGCTTTGGCAATGTGGTGGGCTGTGTGGCCCTTCCCTGTGATGTTCCTGCTGCAGCTGTTTCCACAGGATCATATTGTGTAGCATGGCACATACTATGAACATGTGTCCACATGTGGCTGGAGAGTACTGCAGGGCTCCACCTAATTTGTCAAGGCAGTGGAACCGTGACTTGAGCATCCCAAACACATGCTCTATAATGTTCCTGGTTTGTGCGTGTGCCTCATTATGGCATTCTTCACTGTGTGTGTGTGTGTGTGTGTGTGTGTGTGTGTGTGTGTGTGTGTGTGTGTGTGTGTGTGTGTGTGTGTGTGTGTGTGTGTGTGTGTGTGTGTGTGTGTGTGTGTGCATTTCTGATGGGTGTCATCATTCATGGCTCCAATGCATAGCCAGCATTACCCCACCAGTTGGCTATATGGGATGTCTCCCCTGGAAAATGCCTGGTACAGCTGTGAAGCATGCCAGATATGGGAGTCATGATAATTACCAGGGCTGCCAGCACACACATTCATTATAATGCCCTGGGCATTGCACAGGACCTTGCAGTTGATGGAGTGATAGCCCTTGCGGTTGACATAGACGCTACCCTCTTCACCGGGTGATGCCTTAATGTGGATGTGCATGTAGTCTATGGCACCCAGTACCTCTGGGCAGTCTGCTACACAGTGGAATAGACACATATTGCTGGTCCTCTCCTCACGGGTGCTAGGGAAATATATGTGCTCACCGGCATGTGTTCACATGACATCCAGGAACTGGTGGAGTACCCTGGATGCAGATGTAGCATGATAGTACTATTATTTATTTATTTATTTATTTATTTAACATTTGTTAACCGGGTTAGTCCAGCTGGGCTTGTGGCCCACTTTCAGTGGAGATACGAGGAGAAAAACTCCAAAAAAATGCAAACAGTTTACAGAGAATCAAACATTTAAAAAAAACTCCAAAAAAATGCAAGCAGTTTACAGAGAATCAAACATTTAAGTCAAAAATATGGTCAAAATCAGTTATACAAGAGCGTTAGAGAGACAAAGCAGAAATGCAAACACATGATACATACATATCAATATTTTTACAGACTAAAAAATATATTTACATATTTACAAAAAGAATCAAGTCCAACAGTGTTGATTTTAGAGTTTAATACATATCCACAATAGTGGGGTACTTAACTGCATGTGGAGGGACTGAAAAGGTATATAGTCGGGTTGTGGGGAGCTTAAGTAGGGGCTTGACAAGGACATATTTTGGAGTTGAGGAAATGAAGTTTGAGTTTTTCTTTAAAGTGGATGCGTGAATGATGGCACAAATGTCTCTAGGGAGTTTGTTCCAGGCTTGGGCGATGGAGTGTTTATATAGGCATTTGCCAGCTATTTTCTTGGGTTGGTAGATTTGTAGTATTTGCTGATTAGAGGTACGGAGAGTCTGCGGAGGAGTGTATATAGAGATGAAGGAAGAGAGAGCAGGGCAGGATAAAGGATTATAAAGAATGTAGTGTAACATTTGAAGTTGTGACAGCAGTTGAAGATGGGGGAATTCTAACCACTGGAGAGTATTTAGGGAAAGGCAGTGATGTGTATTGTATGGAAAGTTTATGATAAATCTAGCTATCATGTGGTAAGTTTGTTGGAGTTTTTTAAAGTAGTAGTTTGGATGTCGGTGAGTACTGGGGCAGCATTCATTGTTTTCCTTGTGTTTAAGCCCTGAGGCATGCCGTGCAAACCCTTGCAGCTATAGTAAAGAGTTTGGAGCAGAAAAGACCCTCATAGGAATGCAAACACACTTAGCATTTCATTAACTAGCTCAGACACACCCCCTTGCTTAGCTGTGCTTAGCTGAGCACAAATAGAGGCAGTGGAGTTCCAATGTGCTTACACCAAGCATGACACACCCCTTTTCATGTCAGCTGCTTCTCCTGCTTACACTGCAGCATTATAGCTCCTACACAGTTAGGTGCAGGTGGACACATTCTGTTTGCTTGATTCCCCAGTAAATAGGTTCATAGATTAGTACTAAGCTAACTGCTCTTGCGAGCCATTTTAAGCCTAGCCAATTATCCCTTGTGAGACTCAAACCCTGCACCTTGTGTTTGTAAGGCAAACACCTTAACCATTAGGCCACCTTCCCAACCCAAATAGTTGTTGAAGGCAGGGATGATAACCTATTTCTGCAGGCATTATTTTTCTGCTACAGAAAGTAACTGGGTGCAATGTTTTTTTCCATTTGGTTATTTCTCCCATGTGGCCATTCCTGTAATAGTACTACTGAAAGTGTATTTTTTCCTGCAGCTGCCTGTAACACAAATACCAGCTTATTTGTAGGTGCAATAGATTCTGTTGCCTGTGCCAGTTTAGTTTTCATTTGACAAAAGGCTTCCTCTTCATGAGGACCCCACTCTAACAGTGTAGCATTCTTCTGATCCTGTAACATTTTATACAGAGGCACTGCCATTGCAGTATAGTCCTCTATAAATACCCTATTATAGTTCATAATACCCATGAATTTATGTAAGTCTGTTACAGAAAGCGGTTTCTCCATCTTTAAAATGCCCTGCACTTGTTGTGGGCATGGAGATCTGCCAGATGGTCAAATGGCAGTACCTAAAAACTTTGCCTCTTGTGACATAAACTGTAAATTTTCACTTTTTATTTTAAATCCTGCTTGTTGTAGTGTTTTGAAGACCTTTTTTAGCAGTCCAATGTGTTCTTCTACCATCTCAGATTGAATTAAAATGTCATCTGTATAATGCAGGACTGAATCTTTCTTCTCTAAGTCTTTTAAAATTGATCCTACTGTTTGATGAAAAATGACAGGACTATTTTGGAAGTGCTGTGGTAACCTTGCACTACATACTGTTGATTTTTGAACATAAATGCAAATTGAGGCCCGTGCTTCCTCCATAGAGCCATGACAAAAACATCCATTTGCCAAGTCTATTACCGTGAACCATTTACTTTGTGGTTTTATTCCCACTGCCAGTTCTGGAACCCCTGGAATCAAATCATCTCATGGAGTTGTGCATTGATTTATCTTTTGTTGATCAATAATAAGACAGTAACTACCATCCGTTTTTTTGTTTTACTGGCTAGATTGGTGAGTTTGTTGGACTAGTGCCTTTCTGTATAATTCCTTGTTTTTCCTCACTCTACAATGTATTTTTCCATGTCTTCTTCTGGCTCTTTTGGTATGGGATATTGGTTTTGAAATGGTGGTCTATCATCTTGTTCACTGCCCACCCCTACTGGAACTTTTAGCTTTCCACAGTCATTAGGTCCTTTAGACCAGAACTGGGGAAACTGCCATATGTCCTTACTGTCATCTTCGATATGTCCATCTAGTTTGTGCACTTTCTCTGGTAAATAAATGGTACAGCTTGTGCTTTCCCTTACCTGTATGTTTTTCTCTTCCCCAATCCATAGTATGCAGTTTGGGAGATCTATAACTATTCCTAATGATCCCATTATGTCCACCCCAATAATGATAGTAGAACATGATGAGTGCGTTAAGAAGGAACCTTGCGAGATTTTGTCCATCTGGTTTGAATTTAATATCTACAGGCTGACTGCCTAATGTATAGCATCCTGTCCCATTAAAGGCCGAAATACACATTCTTTTTGTTGGGTCCACCGGTAGCCTATGATTGGTAACTGATATGGCTTTTAGTACATGTTCAGTGGTAATTATAGGAGGGATGCAGATTGAAAGGTATGGAAAGAAAGGCATGGAGGAGGTCAATGAAGTAAAATTTGAGTTCAGTTTGTGTGCTGGTATTTTAGAGATATGCTTTTGGTCCAAGTGAATGGTGCCATCTGAAATCAACTGTACAGTGCAGTGCTAAGAACTGTTATCCTTGGAAGGGATAACAATATCCAGCTCATACCTGGTCTTTCAAGTTTGGACTTTTACCTTAGTTCCTTGCTTTCTATTTTGAGGCTAGTCTTTTTTTTTTAAACAAGAAACATCTTTATTAAATTATCACATATGACATAGGCTATCGTGCATTTATATAAATGAGAAAAAACATATTGACATAATTTTAGTTTCAAACATTTCGCAAACCATATTAACATAACTGTAGTCGCAAACATTATACATCACTTATAATCTATCCAGTTATTGTCAAACATTGCAAAGCTTATTCAAATCCTGCCGTCTTTCAAACCTCATTTCTCCTCTGCATGTATCGTTCCCACAATTCCCACTTTTTCGGTGTAATTTCCTACTACTCTTTTCTAAATATCCCGATTCCAGTTGTTTTATCTCTTTTACTATATTCACTACTGCCAATTCAGTTGGTTTAGACTTTGAGGTTCCATTTTTTAGTAAGTGCTTTTTGGCAGGCACCGTAATTAGATTCAGCAAGGCTTTACTATGTTGAGGCAATTCTGATTCTGTATCATAACTCAAAAAATCATTTCCTTAGCTACACCAATTTGCTCACCCAGTATCTTTGGCAGATAGTCTGCCAGAAAAGGTGTTCCCAACTACCTCTTTCTTCCCAGTTGTAGCTCAAACATTTGCTGTCTACTTGAGTACAAATTCTTTGGATCCTACTCAGGGTATAAAAACATCTATATAAATACTGCCAAGCAAAGAGCCTAAATATTCTAGATTTTGTTGCATACTTGGGAGATACTCATATATCCCCCATTCTTTAATTATGAATTGCTTATCCAATCTCTCTTCCCAAGCCTTTTTAACCTCCTCTGATTAATTCCTATAGTTATCATGCAATATTCCGTATGCTCTACTAATTATTTATTTTTAACAGCAGCTTCTGTTCTAGATTCTACTAAAAACTCTCCCATTGCTGGTCTTTTGTTTAGGATCCCCTTATTTCTTTCTCTTTGCCTATACACTGATATCCATCCATGACTTTACAGAGAGACAATCTCTAGCCTGCAGTCCAAATAAATTCTTGGCCTCTTCCCATTTTATTACCTTTCCCTATCTAATTATTTGCTCCCAGTGCCTTGGTTCTTTTGCCGGTTTTCTCTGATAAATTCCAGCCTCCTCTTGCCTACTGTCTATATCCCTAATTACAGTGATCCCTAGCTGTAGAATCTCCTTTCTCCATTCCCGTTTTGGCTTAGTTCTTAGGACACTTTCTGCTACTTTGTGAATATAATATTCTGTATGGTTATTGTTATTCTCCTTAAGGATCTGCATCCAAAATCTCAGTCTATCCTTGTTTCTTGAGCTTCCCCCATTTCATCATCATCCCTTTCCACTCTGAACTGTAGCTTTCTGCTTGTGTTATGTATAAGAACCTTAACTGTGTAGCTCTAAATATCTCTACCAATTATGTAATCCTAAACCTCCTTGTTTTACTGGAAGGGTCAACTTATCCATCTTGATTCTTGCTATGCCATCTTCTCCTCTGCTTGATAAAATATGACTGATCTGTGTATAAAACTAAATGGACTAAAACTTTTTTATTGCTTGTATCTTACTATCGATATCCATAGGCAAGGGCTTTCAGTCTCTCAGTTTTTGTATTTTATTTTGTTCAGTGTCTTCCCACATATCCTTAGCTGCTGTAAGGGTTTCTCCCTTAGGATAGGCACAGCCAGTCAGCTGTCACAGGAAGAAAGAGAGAGGGAGGGGAGTCTGAACTTTGGAAAGCTGACCATTACTGCTTTACCTTGGCAGATAAGCCCAAATGCCATCGAGGCAGTGGGAATAATGAACATTATCCTAGCAGTCAAAAGCGGTATTAGTTTTCTCACATCCTCAGAACAGGTTACTTAAATATCCTCATTTTACAGGGCTATGGTAGAGGTTTAATAACTTCCACACAGAAATAAGCTTCTTTCTCAAAAGCCACGGAATGGAAGCAGTTAGTACATAAAAAAAGAGATATTTCTTTCATGTTTGTCAGTCTTAATTTTGCCATCTAAGGTCATCTTAGAAGAATTAACCTATATCTGCTAAAAAAAGATGAAAGAATAAAAGGAATGAAAACATGAACTAATTCAGGAAGGTAAAGTTTACAATATCAGAGTTCATTTAAGCTGGTACTTTGTTACTGCATCCAGATCTCTCACAATATTTTCATTTTGAAGTGGTGTGTTATTTATGCAAAAAGCAGAAGACAGGCACTGCTTTTTAAATGTTACAATACTGCACTTTTTGGCATTGACCTTGAGACCATTTTTAATAAACTAGTAATAAACAAGGGTAAGCTCCTGCTAGAGTGTATGTATGTCAGAGAGGGGCATGACAATGACTCTTAGCTTACCATCATCAACAAGCTTTGTTAAGCATAGATCCTCAAAGTGGGAATCAGAGAAGTAGATACAGAACAGCAGATATTCCAGACCAGGAACCAACACCTCAGGGTAAGCAGGAGGTCAGCGGGCAAGGAGAGATACTCTGCTGGATGGGAAAGCCAGAGGGCTACAGCATGGAGAACAGTGGAAAGGTCTTGGGGGAAGAACATAGGTGGAATGGAGAAGAACTTGAATACATACAGGGAGGGAAGCAGCCAACACAGACACCAAGGATGACAGAGCTTGGTGGAATTGGACGTAGAAGATGTACTGATACCATGGGTAATAGCGTGAGTCAAGAAGCAAAGTGGAGGAAAAGCACTGTGAAGATGTAATTAACGGTTTTGGTAACTGAACATCCAGTCACAAAAAGGATTGCTTAAGTAGCTCAGCAAACAATAAAGGAGAGACTATATTTTGCTGAAACTAGCTAAAGGGACTGGTATGAGCAAAACAGAGGCTACCAATGTGATCATCAAATGGGGAGATGTGGACAGATATCTTGGTGTATAAAGGGAAAGTGATCTGTCAGAGGAGACAGCTGAGGTGACAGCATGCGGGGTCAGGGAAGAGAAAGACATATGCCATGAGAGGTGGTTTGAGGTGACATTCTCAGTGTACCAGCAACAAGCAAAAACTGAAAAGACAGAACT